>NC_056741.1:926286169-926448669 GCF_019279795.1 Protopterus annectens
TGCCGTATGGTGCAGAATGGGAACTTTACTCTTTTTCACTACAGTGTGATCTCGGAGGTGATATATTTAAGTAGCAGGGGGTGTGGGGGTTTAGGAGGGCTTGCCTCACCCCTACAAAACTGTGATCTCTGAGGTTATTTTCTTTTAGGTGTTTTTTATTTTTAATTTTGAGATTCCAAAACTTCGAACTTCTGAACATCGGGATTTAGAGGTTCGAGGTTTTCAGATTTCGAAATTTAAAAGTAGACCCATATGTATATATTATATATATATATATATATATATATATATATATATATATATATATATATATATATATATATATATATATATATATATATATATATATATATATATGTAGCTATAGAAAGATAAATGTACATACATACATACATTTACAGACACACACACACACACGCACACACACACACACACACACACACACACACACACACACACACACACACACACACAAGTTATTTTCATTTTGTCATGCAATTACTTGTATAGAGGAATGAACTACAGGGTTATTGTTTAAATGTTAAGTGTATTGGTTTATTGAACCTTTATTTTGTTGGATGTATGCTGTATTTTAACAGGTGTGTGTGTGTGTGTGTGTGTGTGTGTGTGTGTGTGTGTGTGTGTGTGTGTGTGTGTGTTTGACTGTTTGGAGGTTAGGGTTACAGTAAGGGTTAGGGGAAAGGATAGATAAAGTCAATGTATGTCTGTGTGTTTTAGGATTAGAGTAAAGTATGTCTTGTTTTATGGTAGCATTATGGAAAGGATTTGTTTAAGGTAGGGTGTAGGGAGGGCTAGGATTATTAAGGGGATGCAGCAGGACAAAGATGAGCAAAAAAAAAAGACAATTACATGCATGCTAATTACAATCAAGACATTATGACTTTTGTTGCATGTATAAGGCAGCCTTTTGTTTTATTTTTTTAAGCAATGAAACAAACAGGTAGAGAAGAACTATTTAGAAAAAACTAGTTTGCACACAGATGATAAAAATGCATTAAATTGTTGTAGTGTGTTATAAGAAAATTTCAGAAAAAGAGAGTACAAAATAATGCATTAACAGAAGTGCTCTAGAAAGTAAATTAGGCTGTAATATACATTTGATTTTCATATTCATGTTTGCAACAAGAAAAGACAGAGGATGTGGAAATATTTTGAAAGGAGATGAAGACTTTCATAAATATATAATAATACATATCACCAAATAAGTCATTAAACCAGGAACAATTAGTAAATGACTGAAAAATGGTTAAACAGCCATTTAAATTCTTAATGGAAAACAAAACTTAGGAACTATAAGTTGATAAGTGTTATCTCACATATTCAAAAACATTAGGCCTCACAAATTTGACGTACTCATGAAAATAAATATCAGTTGTCTATATGTTGTTTCCTGAAGGCAGTAAACATTTATAATATCTGCAGGGTGTGCTTCATACCACAAAACTGTCTGCCTTCCTCTGTCTTATGCGAATCCTTTCTACCGTTTTAAGTATTTCTTTACTTCAGGTCACAGACTGGAATAATGAGACTTTTTTGCAGGACTGTTAATAATGGGAAGTGTAAAGATAACTGGAATAATATCCAAAAGTAAAATGCATAAAAGTCAACAATCTGTATTAAAACTGTATCAAATAAAAATGTATGTTTTAGCAGGCAGAAGTAAAAAAAAAAGAATTCAATTTTGTGTTTTCAGAAAATATGTAATATTTTAAGAGAATTGTGGGAACCTTAACGTTATACACGACTTGGGAAATGTATTGCACAAATTGTGAAAGAGAAAAATGAAACCAGTGCAAATGTTGACTAAACTCGTGTTTATTCACCAAAAACAATTAATGAAACAATTAGTGGGTGTTGATAACAATGAACTTCTTCAGACTGATATTTTAAAACTGGTTAGCCAGTTTTGTTTTTGTTATGTACTTCACAAATAATTGTAGACTTTTACATGCAATTTCCCCCATTAGGTCACATAATGATTTCCTTATCTGACTTCATCTTGCTGAATCTTATCTTTCCCCCTTGGACTTGTAACTGTAAAAGCAGGAAGGTTTTAAATTAAAACCCTAGGAAATGTGTGTATGAACTTGTAAGTTCATAGGTTCATACTAGGCTATCTGCCCTAGGGCATTTATAAGCCTAGCCAGAATATGTTTGGCTTTCGCCACCCATTTTAAATTTATTTTGCTATGCCCTTTTTCGAGGTTAGTATACTGTGCCTCTGTCTAACAGTGACACAGAAGTGATACCCGGGGTAAACCTACGATCTCCCATCCACTCATCAAGATTCCTCTTGAAGAGAGTCAATGAGGGACTCTGCCTAACCTGGACTGGGATTTTATTCCAGAGTGAAGGGAGCCTCTGGGTTATGAATCTGTCCCTCCAGCATGTCCTATTTATTTCAATGCTGAGGTTCAAGTCTCTCGAGCGCATAGCTCGATGGGATTTGGATTTTCTGAGGTGCAGCATGTCCATTAATTCCGGGATGGACATGGCTTTATACGTCAGGCACAGATTGCCTCTGAACAGGAGGTATGCCACTGTGTAGAGCTGGAGTTTCTTTAACCGGGCAGCATATGGCATCTGTTTGAGCCCTTTGATCCTCTTGGTGAGGTACTTTTGGGGTCTTTCCAGTTGCTGCAGGTGTCTGGTAAGGTAAATCCCAAAAGGGGCATTGTACTCAATTATGGGCCTGATGAGGGATGAGTAAAGAGGCACGATGACCGCCCTGATCTAGATGTGAATCCCTTCATGATTAGGTGGGCTATATAAAATGTTTTTCTAACCACTTTGGCCATGTGGTTGTCAAATGAGAGATTGCTATCAACTTGGGTCCCCAGGTCCCTAATTGCTTCTTCTGTACTTAATGGATTACCACCTATGTGGTAATTTGTGGGCACTTTGTTTTTGCCAAAGTGGATGACTATACACCTTTTGGCATTTAGCTTGAGGCCATGGCTCTGGCACCAGTTGTCTGTTTCTATGAGGCCCTTTTGGAGGATGCTTGTGTCAGCTGGAGAGTCGATAATGGCGCCCAGTTTGCAGTCATCTGTGAACTTGGTCAGCCACAGTCCTTCCGTGTTGGCCTGTACCTCCGAGAAATATATACCGAACAAGAGAGGTCCCAGGACTGAGCCTTGTGGGACACCACTTGTAACTGGTTTGGAGTCTGACATGGCTCCAGCAATTCTAACCATGTGGGTTCTGTCCTTGAGCCAGTTTGCAATCCATCTAGTGACATAGGGGTTTATATTTAAGCTGGTGAGCTTATCTATAATGCCCAAGTGGGGTATTGTATCGAAGGCTTTTGTGAGGTCCAGGTAGGCTGTGTGGACCACCTTCCCCTCGTCAATGGCCTTGGTGACTGTTTCAAAGAAATCAACCAGGTTTAAGAGGCAGGATTTGCCCTTAACAAAGCCAAACTGTGTAGGATCCAGTGTCTGTAGGTCCCCAATATCTTTATTTATGAGGTCCATGATGATCCTTTCCATAGCTTTGCAGACCAAGCTAGTCAGGCTTATTGGGCGATAGTTTCCAGGATCCGTTGAGGCACCACCTTTATGGAGAGGGACCACTGTTGCTGTACGCCACTCTTTGGGCACATATCCTGTAGTAAGTCTGAGATTGAACAGTAGTTGTATGTTTGTGTTTAGCTCTTCTTGGAGTTCATGTAGGACACAGCTCGGGACACCGTCTGGTCCCATTGATGCTGTGTTTTTTGCTTTGGAGAGGGCGGCTCTTACCTGAGCATCTGAGATGTCAGGGGGGCAGCACTCTGCTGGGGTTGATATTTGCCCTTTTGGTGGGGGGGGGAGTTTGCACTGAACCTGTCAGCTAGGATGTTGGCAATGTCTGTGGGTTCAGTGTATTTTTTGTCATTTTGGACTAATTCTGAGCATATCTGGGAATTACCACCCAGGTTCCTAACATAACTAAAGAAAGCCTTGTGATTATCCTTAGTGTCCTGTGCAATTTTTCTCTCAAAGCTGGCCTTAGACAATTTTATGAGTGCCCGTAGTTTTTTGCTAATACTGATCAGTGATGCCTTCCCTTTTTGGGATTTTGCTCTATCATTTAGTAGCTTCCTCCTTCTATTGTATAGTTTGTTTATGGCTGGGGTCCACCAGACAGGATGTCTGCCTTTGGAGGATTGGGTCTTGGTTTTATTTGGGATTGCATGATCCATGCATTCCTGAAGGTGTTCATAGAATGTGTTTATAAAGGATTCTGCGGTGTGGGCCATATTTTCCACAGGCCCGGGGGCTTTGAAGGATTCCACCTCGGTTTTGAGGAGTGTGAAATTTGCTTTAGAGAAGTTTTTCACTGTGGTTTTCTGGGCAGGGGGTGGGGTCGGGATGTGAATATCCAGTGAGATTAGTTTATGGTCTGATCTTACCAGTGAGGGATACACTTCTGGTCTGGAGCATAGAGTCCCCATGTTGGTGATGATCAGGTCCAGTATGTTTTCCCCTCTTGTGGGAGTGGTAACAAGTTGTTCCATAGCATTTGAGTTTATAAATTCTAGGAACCTTTGGGCTAGGGTGTTGGAGCTAGAGTATAGCTCCCAGTCTATGTTTGGGTAGTTGAAGTCACCCAATATAATGGTGTTTGGAGAGACCTTCATATTTTCCAGTGTTCTCAGAAAGGCCGAGTGGGACTCCTGGGTTTGGGAGGGTGGTCTGTAGCAGGCTATAAACTGGAAGGCAGTTTTACCCACTGTTAGTTGCACATGGATAGTTTCTGATGCTTCGTGCTTTGTCACCAACCTGGAGGTGTGGGTATCTTTGATGAATATCGATACTCCCCCTCCTTTTGTGGTTTGGTCCAAGTATTGGGGCCAAAAAGCATGGTATGAGGTATAACCTGGTAGTGCTGGGGTGCTCTTGGGCGCCCTGAACCAGGTTTCTGTTACTGCACAGATATCGATGTTCTCCATGCTAAGGAGAGTTTCGAGTGCATGCATCTTGAGGTTTAGACTTCTGGCATTGAGTAGCATTACTCTTAGTTTCTTATCCCTTGTGATACCTATGGAGGTGGGTTTGTCTTTTGAGCCTTGCCTAAAAAAGGCACTATGGGGGTAGCAAGAGCCTTTGCCAATATCCGAAAGTCCAGGGGTGACAGGTGCAAGCCGTCCCTAGCGAAGCATCGTGGCTTGTCGAGCATATCATCCCAAGCTGACAGGCATTGGATCCCCTTTGAATGACACCAGTACTTAAGCCAATTGTTGAAATTGATCATCTTGTCTTCATATTGTGGCATCATTCTTGGTGAGAGTAAGATGCTACTCAAGGTCAGGGTCATACCGACCTGGGCTACATGCTCAGAGAGCTCCTTTATGTCTCTTTTCATGTAGTCCAGGGAGGTACGTCTCAGGTCATTCACACCAGCATGGACAATGCCTGAGTCATATTTGTACTTGCCTTGGAGTGACCTGAGTGCTTGTGTTATGTGGCGGATCCTAGCGCCCGACAGGCTGCTCACCGTGACCCTCTCCTTGTTCAGCCTGGTGAGCGAGACGTCAGTGTGCCTGATGATAGAGTCGCCTATTACAAGTGTATCAGGTGTGTTGTTTAGTCTTAAGGGCTGTGACTGTTCAGTACTCTGGCTTTGTGAGATATGTGTTGCACGTGTTTTGTTTTGGGGTAGCGGTTGCTTGGGTGTCTGCTTTGGAGGTCTCTGCTGCTTAGGCAGATCTTTATTTAGAGCCTCCGAGTATGTTTTTGTGTGATTATGTGTTTGGTTTGCTGTCGTGGTAGGTCTATGTGAGACTGGAATTGTAGTGAGTGTGGTTTCCTTCTCCTCCTGACTGGTTATGCCAGTACTGAGTTGAGAGAGCTTAGCCTCCAGTTTGGCTATATGGTTGCATCTCTCACATGTGTTGGAATTTGTTGGGAGGAGGAGAGGGTTGTCTGTGTACATGAGGCAGTTGTAACATTGCCTCAAGATTCCCAGATTCACCAGGTGGACTGGAGAGGAGATTGATAACTGACCTTTGGACATGCTAGAATAATATTGGGAATTCCTTAATAATTGAAAACAAGGGCCAGTGGGGAGTGAGGGTGTAGTGTTTTTAAGTTTTAGTGCTGACTTATATAATTGCTTTAGCGAGCAAGTGCCAGGTAACTTAAGTGCAATGTGTTACAGGTAACTTAAATGCAAAAATGACAAACAGTAACTTTCTTTCAAGTGAAACAAGGAAATAAGTACAGTAAGCAATGAAGATATCACTAGTGATCCACAGAAGCACTGAGAAGCCGCGTATTAGGTGGAATTAGCGTTCCCGGGAAATAACAAGCAAACAAACAACAAGCATATAAACAAAGCTAGATTCAGCAGGCCTGGATCTAGTCTATGCTACAGCAAACAAGGTGTACCAATTTCAGTAAGATACAGTTCAAATATTCAGGCACTATAAACCTTTAACCAGAAATTCCCAGCTCAGAAGGGCAGAGTCCAGCCTTTTCTCCCACAAGAGTGCAGACCACGAACCTTCTTAATGTAAAATAACTGGCCTGAAGCCCAAAGTTCTTAAACCAGAACTAATACACTTTAAGAATAACAGACACTGGGCTTTCAGTCAGCAGTTCCCAACTTAGAAGGATGAAAGCTACCTGTCCTGCCACCACAGTGCATGCCACAAACCTTCCTAATGTAAAACAACTGGTCTGAAGCCCAAATGCTTAATCCAAAAGACTTAGAATGATAGCTACACTTTAATCAAGTTACTACCAAGCAGTAATAAATACAACTGAATACTTTAGAGAATGCCTGGATTATTGCTCAAGTTACACAAACAAAGCTAGATCCAGCAGGCCCGAATCCAGTCTATGCCACAGCAAACAAGGCGCACCAACTTCAGTAAGAAGCAATTCAGATATGTATGCACTATAAGCCTTTAACCAGTGATGAGTGTTAAACCTTGCTAGTCAGATAACAGCTAGTGTTCAAAGATACCTGTAGAACAGAGCTTCTTTCCGAAAGGGCGCTGAAGAATTCTATTTGGATTTAGAATCCAGAGATAAAGAGTGCCCAGAGTGTCTTCTAGCCAGAAGCAGACTGATTTCAGCTTAAACGATAAACATATTTTTCTGACAATCAAATCATTTTAACTGCATTTTTTTATACTATATCCAAGGTTTTCCACTATTTGCATATTTACTTGTAAATTAAATGCTTTAACTTACTTTTTTCAATTAAAGAATTCCATTATTTAATTTTGAATGCCTAAGGTAGATAGCTAATTTATTGCTTAAAGGGTTAATTCATTTTATTGGTAAAATTAACTGTGAGGTATCTACGGAATCTGAAGTGGTAATTCTTGAACTGATTCTACCATCCAAATATTTTAAAGGTGGTCATATTTTAAGGTAAACAGTAAGTGTACCTCATCCCTGTAATTCAGAAATATTGTCCATAATGGGGCCAGTAGCTGTGTGTGATAAGTGGCCAAGGTCAGGGTATGGTCAATTCAGAGACAATGAATGCAAATGGGGAAGCCAATCTATAACGTTGCTCACAGTATATACTAATGGTGGTACACTGAAATGGTAATGAGCAGCATTATTAAAATTAGGGGATCTGTGTATGCAAGTGAAGGACAATAATAGGGTGGAATGATTTAGCAATGTAGTTTGTCTGGTGTATTACCACTGGCAGTGAGTTTGACAAAACTTGATGGAGTAAGAGATAAGTGTGTGGGTAGTTATATATTTAGCAAATGTGAATATGGGACAGGCAGTTATTTTCACTAGTAGTTATGATGTTATGAGTCTTCACTGTCAGAGGCACAGTGTTATCCAGCCCCAGTTAACATTTCATGGCCTTCATAAGACAGATGTTATAGACTGATACCATATGGATAGAGTTACCATATAGGAACTGGTAGGTGTGTATTTTCCTCATCTGAAGGCCCATGAGAGTTGTGAGCTATATAGTTCTATGAATAGTAAGGTATGTGTGGCTTTAAGAATAATAGCTACAGGAACTTTTGGCAACCAACAGGAGACACAGCTTATATATTCCAGAGATCTTCCTCAAGAATACTCCACCAGTTCCTTGATGACATGGTACAACATGTGGGAGAGTATTTGTGGTATCTTCACACCATAAAGGTGAAAGCAAACACTATACTGTTCTTTTAAAGTATAACTCATTCCCATGATGTACTGCGGCCATAAATTGCACTCATATTTAAATAAAGGCCTCACTTGATGAGCTGGGAAGAAGGTATGTAAAATGTAAACGTTACCTCTCCATTAACTGCCAGGTGGTATGTAATGCACAGGGTGTTATCAACAATGTATCTGCAGACCACCCAGGCAGCCATTATGGCATACATGTAACCTGTACCAACGGTTTGTGATGGTTAACTTTCTACTGGGATATCTTACTGGTGATTCTGGACATGACTTCAAGCCATGGTTGATGACACCTATAAGAAGTCTACATAATGTAGCAGACAATAGATATAGATATGCCCTGTCACAGACCTGGGTCATCACAGACAATGAGTTTAGGCTGCTAAAGGCACACTTTTGTTGCCTTGTTGATGCCCTGCAATATGAACCCAACACATGTGCAAATATAGTCCGAGCATGTGCCATGTTATACAACATAATACTGAAGAAACAGTTGCAGCAGGGAGGAAGTATCCAGGAAGGTGAGTTAAGTGAGGAGTCAGTGGAGGACCAAGCAGTATGGGAGAGCATGCCAGATGAATGTGTGTGCAGTATGATATGACACTGAGCAAGAGGAAATGACGGGCACATAACTCTGGGTCATAGTAAAGCATATGCACTACATTAAAAATGATGGATGCAAGCATCTAATGATGCTATACTTACCCATGCACTAACCTGCCATGTTGTTCATCGGGGTTCAGGTGTTTAGGTCACTTGACATTTCCCTTGAGCTATACCAAAACCAGAAAGCTGCAGCACTACTTCACCATAGAGTGGTATAGCCAAAAAGCACACATGCTATGACATTAAATGCAAATGAAAAATCTGCCACATTGTGGTGATCCCTAAGGAAAGCTTCCCAGCTGTATTCTAAAAGCAGAGACAACCATGGTAGAAGAGTGATCTTCACAATGTAAACAACCACAAGGAAACTGGATAAAGTCTAACGTAATGGGTAGACAAAGGTCAAAATAGAGGAATTGTTGAACTACTGCACCTATAAACCTAGAAAGTAGGTAGAATATAGACAAATGTGTTGGAATGCATGTACAGCAGGATATGAATTCAGAAACCCAAATGTATGTTATTGTTTCGTGACTTCAATCCAAAGTAACATGCCAGAACATCACCGATAGTATGAAGAAAGTATATCATTTGTGCAGCAGAAATCTGGATATTCTGCAAGACTCTTGACAGTTATGAGTTATGCCTCATTCTCAGTACAAATGAATAGTAGGGAAGCTTTACCAGATATAATGTCAATTAATTCCATCCCACCTTTATATGGCAGTTAAGTCTAAAGTCTGTTCAGAAAGACAGATGTATTAGAAGTAGAGATACACTAAAAAAGCAGCAAATCCATAACATAAGGGAACGTGCCAACCCTTCAAATTAATGGCAAGAGCATGCATGGATAGAATGAATATTCTTTGCTATGTAATAGGAAGGGAAGTTTATAGTGTAGAGTGATTTGCAAAGACTTAAGGAGAACTGCAGCCACAGACTAAAAAAAAAAAAAACATGTTTATTTAATCATGTTTAGATGTTTCCAATATTTTAACACCACTGTGGGGCTCTTTACAGGTTTTTAAATATTTTTATATGTAATTTTAGAGTCTGGCCACAAGGGGTCTAGCATCTTGATGACAGTTCAAAATTTTTGTAAACCTCCATGTATCCCAGAATTCAGTGTTTGTCCTTAACACATTACATCACGCAGTCTTCTTTGTTCAGAAGCCAATGTCATTGCATTCATTTTTCATGCATACATTGGGGTCTTTCATTCAGTAAATTTCAACTAAGATATCCTGCTGTTCAATGCTACTTAAAAAAACTAACCGAGACAAAGATACAGAACAGACTTTCTAAGTTTTTTTTTACTGCTGCTTCTTTACAGAGATCTTCACTCATTCACTCCGGAGCAGCTTAGAAAATGCTGCCTACTTACTTCCGTCATAGGAACAACAGTGCAGCCTGAGCTTATTTTCAGAAAATCCATTTGTAATACCATACAGAAAATAAATGTTCATAGGTTCATAGGTGGGTACTAGGCTAGCCAAAAATGTACCCTGGCTTTCACCACCCAAGGAAATGATTTTCTTGTGCCAATGTCGAGCAGAGCCACAGAAGTGATCCCTGGGGTGAATTTCTTATTTCCAGTACAATCATCAAGATTTTTCTTGAAGATTTTTCTTGAAGAGTGCTAATGAGGAGCTCTGTTTGACATAGATAGGTAATCTGTTCCAGAGTATGGGAAGTCTCTGGGAGAGGAGTCTGTCCCTCCAGCATGTTCTGTTTATTGTGGTAACAAGGTTTAGGTCCCTAGAGTGTGTAGCTTGGAGGGATTGGGATTTCTTTAAGTGGAGCATGTCCAACAGCTCTGGGTTTGACATAGCTTTGTATGTTAGGCAGAGATTGCCTCTGAGTAGGTGATATGCAATGGAGTAAAGCTGGAGTTTTTGAGACGGTCTGCGTAGGGCATCTGTTTGAGGCCAGTAATCCTCTTTGTGAGGTATTTCTATGGCCTTTCCAGTTGTTGTAGATATCTTGTGAGGTACATACCAAAAGGGGCGTTGTACTCTATAATGGGTCTAATGAATGCTGAGTAAAGGGGAACAATGACCTCTTTTTTTCTGGATGAGAAACCTTTTGTGATGAGGTGAGCCACATAGAAGGATTTCCTGACCACTGTGGCAATGTGATTATCAAAGGAGAGACTACTGTCCACCTGTGTCCCAAGGTCTCATCACATTTTCGGCATTAAGTAGACTACCAGCTATGTGGTAGTTCATGGGTACAGAGTTTTTACCAAAGGGGATGACAATACACTTTTTGGCAATGAGCTTCAGGTCATGGCTTTGACACCAGGCATCTGTCTCAGTGAGGCCCTTTTGTAGTATGTCCACATTATTAGGAGTTTCAGTTATGGCTCCTAGTTTGTAGTCATCTGCAAACCTTGTTAGCCAAAGACCTTCTGTGTTAGCCTGTACTTCAGAGAAGTAGATACCAAACAGGAGAGGACCCAGGACTGAATCCTGTGGTACTCCACTTGTCACTGGTTTGAAGTCGGATTTGGAGTCCGCTACTTTCACAGTGTGGGTTCTGTCCATGAGCCAGTTGGCAACCCATCTTGTGACATAGGGATTTATATCTAGTTTAGTGAGCTTATCTATAATTCCAGAGTGGGGGATGGTGTTGAAAGCCTTGGCGAGATCTAGATAAGCTGTGTGAACCACCTTACCCTCATCTATGGCTTTGGTGACTGCTTAAAAGAAGTCAGTCAGGTTTAGGAGACATGATTTGCCTTTTACAAATCCGAACTGGGTAGGGTCCAGAGATTAGAGATTACCAATGTCTTGGTTTATGAGTTCCATGATGATACGTTCCATGGCCTTGCAGACCAGGCTCGTCAGGCTAATGGGGCAGTAGTTCCCAGGGTTCTTGGTGGCTCCCCCTTTGTGGAGTGGGATAACTGTTGCAGTGCACCATTCAGTGGGCACAAAGTCTGAGATAAGGCTATGATTGAACATGGTACTTAGGTAGGGTGCCATTTCTTTTTGTAGTTCATGTAGAACGCAGCCTGGGATATCGTCAGGTCCCATGGATGTTGTGCTCTTGGCTTTTGAGAGTGTGTTTTTTACCTGTGCAACTGTGATTACAGGAACGTTGCATTCTTCCGGTATAGAAATGGGCCCTCTAGGGGGTGAGAGGGGGGTAAAGTTAACACTGAACCTATCTGCCAGGATGTTGGCAATATCAGTTGGTTCTGTATATTTATTGCAATTGTGCTGTAACTCAGAGCAGATCTGAGTGTTGCCATTGATATTCTTGACATAGCTATAGAATGCTTTGTGGTTGTCTTTAGAGTCAGTGGCAATTTTGTTTTTGTAACTAGCTTTGGAGGATTTTAGGAGAGATCTCAGCTTCTTACTGAGGTTGACCAGGGAGTTTCTCCAGTCATGGGATTTTACTCTTTTTTGCAACAGTTTCTCTCTTTTGTTGTAGAGTTTGTTTATGGCAGAGGACCACCAGATTGGCTTCCTTTTTTTGGAGGATAGCATCTTGGTTCTATTAGGGATAGCGTGATCCATGCACTCATGTAAGTGCTTATAAAGTGCATTTGTGTAGGATTCAGCAGTCGTACCTCTATTGTCCGTCTGCATGGGTGTCATGACGTTTGCCACTTCTGTCTTAAGAAGTGTGAAGTTGGCTTTGCAGAAGTATTTTACAGAGGTTTCCCTAATTGGTGGTGGGGGCGGGATGTGGATGTCTAGGGTGATTAGCTTGTGGTCGGATCTGACCAACGAAGAACTGACCTCTGATGTGGAACACCAGTTGCCCATGTTGGTAATGACCAGGTCTAGGATATTGCTGCCCCTGGTGGGGGTGTGAATAAGTTGATCCAAAGCATTGGAATTTATGAATTCCAGAAAACATTGAGCAAAAGAGTTGGTACATGAGTAGTTTCCTCAGTTAATGGTGAGGTAGTTGAAATCGCCCATTATTAGGGTGTTGGGTTGTACCCTAATACTTTCCAGTGTATCAAGAAATGAGGAGTGGGAATCCTGGGGCATGGTGGGGGGTCTGTAGCAAGCTACAATTTGGATTGCGGTCTTGTCCAGAGTTAGTTGCACTTGGATAATCTCTGATGCATTATGCTGTGCAACTAGCCTGGACATGTGGATATCCTTAATGAATATGGACATGCCTCCACCTTTAGTGCTTCGTTCTGGGTTAGGTGGCTGAAAGGTGTGGTATGAATTATAGCCTGGTAATGCAGGGATGCTCTCTGGAGCTTTGAACCAGGTCTCTGTCACTGCACAGATGTCGATGTTCTCCATTTTAAGGAGTGCCTCGAGTGAGTGCATTTTGAGGTTTAGACTTCAAGCATTGAGTAACATTAACCTCAGATTTTTCTTGCTTGTACCTGTTATGGTGGTGAATTTGTCATTTGAACCTTGCCTAAAAAAGACACTATGGGGTGGAAAGAGCCATAGCCAGTATCCGGAATCCCAAGGGTGACAGGTGCAGGCCATCTGGTCTGTTGATCATGTCATCCCAGGCAGACAAATACTGGATCCCCTTAGAATGACACCAGAAGCTTAGCCAATTGTTGAAGTCAATAATTTTGTCCTTGTACTGTGGTATCATTCTGGGTGATGGCAGGATGCTACTCAGGGCTAGGGTCATATGTGTCTGGGCTACAAGATCGGAGAGCTCCTCCATATCTCTTTTCATGTAGTCCAGGGAGGTACATCTCAGGTCATTCATACCAACATGGACAATGACAGTGTCATATTTGTACTTGTTGTGGAGTGACCTGAGTGCGTGCATTATGTGGCAGATCCTGGAAGCTGACAGGCAGCTGACAGTAACTTTCTCCTTGTTTAGCCTGGTGAGTGGAACATCAGTGTGCCTGACTATAGAATCACCTATGACTAGAGTGTTGGGTACGTTGTTATACCTTATGGGCTGTGGTTGAGTGGCACACTGAGTTTGTGGGCTATATGCCATTTGGGTTGTGTTAGGGGGTGGAGTTTGCTTGCATTTCTACTTTGGAGGTCCCTGATGCTTGGGCAGGTTTTTATTGAGAGCCTCCGTGAATGTAGGTGTGTGTTTTGTGTTTCTATGTGTGTGTTTTGGTTGTGTAGGTTTTGAGGGACTATGTGATGAGTGTGGTGTGGTGCAAGTGTTTACCTTCTCCTCTTGACTGTCTAATCCAGTCTTGGGTGAAGAGAGCTTTTCTTCCAGTTTGGCTATATAAGTGCATCTCTCACAGGTTGTAGTGTTGGGTGGTAGGAGGAGAGGGTTGTCTGTGTACATGAGGCAATTGCTGCATTGCTCCAAGATGCCCAGATTCATCAGGTAGACAGGAGAAATCACCGGGAGCTGGCCCTTAGACATGCCTGGATAGGTGCTTATTTATTAAGTACTAAAAACTGCTTTCCTCTAGACAAGTGAGGAAAGTTGAGTGCTGTAGTAATTTGCAACTTATTTAGTATTTACAATGAGTTCTGAACAAGTGCTGAGTTCAAATAAACAGATTTTAGTGTTGAAACTAGAAAGCTGGCTAGTTCTAAGAAACAAAATTAAGCTAGAAAGCTTCCCTCCAACACAGAAAGGCTTGGGGGCTCAGAAGCCTACAAACAGTCTAGACCACTTACAGGAAAGGCAGGAAAAAGCTTAATTTTTTTTTCTTTCTCAGATGCTCTCTTTGTACACAGTAAGAGTGCCTGGAATCAGAATATGATCTCACTGCACTCAGGTGAGTGAGCAGATGAGATGGGCCCAGAAGGAGTATCCAAACACAAATTTACAAGAGGGGCAGACAGTTTCAAAGCCACCAAGATTAACACCAAAACCAAAACCAAAACAAAAACAGGGAGCGTGGGTGAGGAACTAACTGAAAAAACAGAGTCAAAACTTCCAGTTCAGTTAATATTCAATGCAACACAAATGTTTATAACTCTAACCATAAGAGCTAGACTAAAAATGTAAAAGTGAAAGTTGTTCAACAGACACTGACTATTCCAACAGTGTAAATGTTGATAGTGTGTATTTAAGTCATTATTAAATATTTGCCAATGAATGCTGATATTGTGCATATTTTTTACCTTTTTTGTACAACAAATCACAATATCTTGGTGAATGTACCATGGAGACCCATAGAATTTGTAATTAATTTGCTTGTATGAATGTTAGCTTTAAAGTGATACCTTAACCATTACTGTGTGATGCTCAGTTATGGTGATATTCACAGAAATATGATTAATATTATATATCTCATAATTGATAAATAAACAAAGCATAATATCTCATCACCTGTAACAGACAGAGACTACATATCGGTGTACAAGTTGTGTGACTCAATGTCAGCTTCAAAACAATGCCTCATTTGTGTCGTCACCATATTCAATTGCAAAGATATGGGCATAATAATGAGAAATATTACAAATGCATAATTCTCATGATCCTACAAGGATAAACAAACTGTGATATATGTGCATGTGTACAGCATACAGACACAGTTCTTCCACCATGTTGTAAAGAGTAATGACACTCAGAGCTGCTCTGAGTTACAGCACAATGGCACTAAATAAACAGAACCAACTGATATTGGCAGCATCCAGGCAGATAGGTTCAGTGCTAACTTTACCCCCCTCTCACCCCCTAAAGGGCCCATCTCTATACTGGAAGAATGCAAGGTTCCTGTAATCATGGCTGCACAGGTAAAAAACACACTCTCCAAAGCCAAGAACACAGCATCCATGGAACCTGACAATATCCCAGGCTGCGTTCTACATGAACTACAGAATGAACTGGCACCCCACCTAAGTACCATGTTCAATCATAGCCTCACCTCAGGCTTTGTGCTCACTGAATGGTGCACAGTGATGGTTATCACACTCCACAAAGGGGGAGCCACCACGGACCCCGGGACCTACCACCCATTAGCCTGATGAGCCTGGTCTGCAAGGTTATGGAATGTGTCACCATGGAACTTATAAACAATGACATTGGTAATCTTCAAACTCTGGACCCCACCCAGTTTGGGTTTGTCAAAGGCAGATCATGTCTCCTAAACCTGATAGACTTCTTTGAAGTGGTCACCAAAGCCGTAGATGAAGGTAAGGTGGTTCACATAGCCTATCTCAATCTCTCCAAAGCTTTTGACACCATCCCCCATGCTGGAAGTATTGATAAACTCACTAAACTGGGTATAAATCCCTATGTCACAAGATGGATTGCCAACTGGCTCACTGAGAGAACCCACACTGTGAAAGTAGCAGACTCCACATCCGACTTCAGACCAGTGACAAGTGGAGTATCACAGGGTTCAGTCCTGGGTCCTCTCCTGTTTGGTATCTACTTCTCAGAAGTACAGGCTAACACAGAAAGTCTTTGGCTAATGAAGTTCGCAGATGACTGCAAACTAGGAGCCATAATTGAAACTCCTAATGATGTACACATCCTACAAAAGGGCCTCACTGAGACAGATGCCTGGTGTCAAAGCCATCGCCTCAAGCTCAATGCCAAAAAGTGCATTGTCAGCCCTTTTGGTAAAAACTCTGTACCCATAAACTACCACATAGGCGGTAGTCTACTTAACACTGAAAGTGTGATAAGAGACCTTGGGACACAGGTGGACAGTAGTCTCTCCTTTGATAATCCCATCACCACAGTAGTCAGGAAATCCTTCTACATGGCACACCTCATCACAAAAGGTTTATCATCTAGGGAAAAAGAGGTCATTGTTCCCCTATACTTGTCACTCAGACCCATTATAGAGTACAATGCCCCTTTTGGTATGTACCTCACAAGACATCTACAACAACTAGAAAGGCCACAGAAATACCTCACAAAGAGTATTACTGGCCTCAAACAGATGCCCCATGCAGACTGTCTCAAATAACTCCAGCTTTACTCCATCACATATCGCCTACTCAGAGGCAATATTGGCCTAACATACAAAGCTATGTCAAACCCAGAGCTGTTGGACATGCTGCACTTAAAGAAATCCCAGTCCCTCTGAGCTACATGCTCTTGGGACCTAAACCTTGTCACCACAATAAACAGAACATGCTGGAGGGCTTGATTTCTGTCCCAGAGACTTTCCATACTCTGATGATTGGATGGGAGATAGGAAATTCACCCTGGGGATCACTTATGTGGCTCTGCTTGACAGGGGCACAGGAAAATAAATTTATTGGGTGGCGAAAGCCAGGGTACCTTTTTGGCTATGTTTATATAGGCCCTAGGGCCAATAGCCTAGTACCTACCTATGAGCCTATGAACCTAAAAGAGGTATTACTTGGGACATTGACATGCTCTGTTGCAAAGTTATTTAGCAACATATGTAAAAAATCATAATTTCCATAACCTAAGTTCATAGGTTCATAGGTTCATAGGTTCATACTAGGCTATCTGCCCGAGGGCATTTACAAGCCTAGCCCATAGTTTTGTGGCTTACGCCACCCCTTTAGTATGGGGAACTATACCCATTATTTTGCTATGCCTCTGTTGAGCAGTGACACTGAGGTAATCCAAGGGGTATATCTGCGATCTCCCATCCATTGGTCAAGATTTCTCTTGAACAAGGCCAGCGAGGTGCTCTGCCTCACATATACCGGGATTTTATTCCACAGCATAGGGAGTCTTTGGGTGATGAATCTATCCCTCCAGCACGTCCTATTAATAGCCGTGTCGAGGTTTAAGTCTCCCGCCTTGTGGCTCTGACGGATCTAGATTTTTGAGGTGAAGCATATTCATCAAATCTGGGTTTGACATGGCCTTGTATGTTAGGCAAAGGTCACCTCTGAGCAAGTGTGACTGAATAGAGCTGGAGTTCTTTCAGTCGGGCAGCATAGGACAGATGTTTGAGACCCTTTATCCTTTTGGTGAGGAACTTTGTGGCCTCTCCAGCTGCTGCAAGTGTCGGGTCAGATACATTCCGAATGGGGCATTGTACTCAATCATTGGTCTGATGAGTGATGAGTATAGGGAGACTATGACCTCCCTTGATCTAGATGAGAATCCCTTCATGATAAGGTGGGCAATGTAGAAGGTCTTCCTAACTACTTTAGCTACATGGGTGTCGAATGACAGACTACTATCAACCTGGGTCCCCAGGTCCCTGATAACTTCTTCTGTGCTCAGTGGATTGCCACCTATTTGGTAGCTAGGGGTAACCCTGTTTTTCCCGAAGGGTATGACTATGCATGTTTGGCATTTAACTTTAGGCCATGGCTCTGGCACCAGTTATCCATTTCTGTGAGACCCTTCTGAAGGATATCTGTGTCAGATGTGTTTTCTACTATGGCGCCCAGTTTGCAGTCATCTGCAAACTTTGTCAGCCATAACCCTCCTGTGTTTGCTTGTACTTGGAAAAGTAGATGCCAAACAAGAGTGGGCCCAGGACTGAGCCCTGTGGTACACCACTTGTGACAGGCTTTGAGTCTGACATGGCGCCAGCAACTCTGACCCTGTGGGTTCTGTCACTCAGCCAGTTTGCAACCCATCTTGTGATGTATGGGTTAACATTTAAGCTGATGAGTTTTTCAATGATACCCGAGTGGGGTATTGTATCGAAGGCCTTCGCCAGATCGAGGTAGGCTGTATGGACTGCCTTTCCCTCATCAATGGCTTTGGTGACTGTTTCGAAAAAGTCAACCAAGTTTAGAAGGCATGATCTGCCTTTGACAAAACCAAACTGGGATGGATCCAAAGTCTGCAAATTCCCTATGTCTTTATTTATGAGGTCCATTATGATCCTCTCCATGGCTTTGCAGATAAGGCTTGTCAAGCTAATGGGCCGGTAATTTCCAGGGTCGGTGGAGGCACCGCCTTTGTGAAGTGGGACCACAGTTGCAGTGCGCCACTTCCTGGGTGCGTATCCAGAGGTAAGACTATGATTAAACAGCTGTCCTAGCTGTGGGTTTAATTCCTCATTGAGTTCGTGGAGCACACAGCCGGGGACACCATCAGGTCCCATGGATGCTGTGTTTTTGCTTTGGAGAGAGCAGTTCTCACTTGGGCGTTGGAGATGTTTGGGGGCTGCAATCGCTTGGTATAGATATCTCTCCTTTTGGGGAGAAGTTTGCACTGAACCTGTCAGCCAGTATGTTGGTAATGTCTGTAGGATCAGTAATCTTCACATCATTTTGAACTAGTTCTGAGCATATCTGGGAGTTTCCTCCCAGGTTTCTAACATAGCTAAAGAAGGCCTTATGATTGTCTTTTGAGTCTTTAGCTATTTTTCTCTCAAAATTTGCTTTGGATGATTTTATGAGAGCTCTTAGTTTTTACTTATAGTGAACAAGGGTGTCTTACCTTTTAAGGATTTTGCTCTATCTTGTAGTAGCTTCCTCCTTTTGTTGTAGAGTTTGTTTATGGCTGGGGTCCACCAGACTGGACGCTTGCCTTTGGTACAAAGAGTCTTTGTTTTGCTTGGGATTGCCTTATCCATGCAGTCCTGCAGGTGCTGGTAGAAGGCATTTGTAAGTGATTCAGTGGCTTGAGTACTGTTTTCCACGCTCGGGGCCTTAAAGGAGACCACACTAGTCTTTAGAAGTGTGAAGTCGGCTTCGAGAAGTTCTTTACTGTGGTCTTTTTATTTCAGGTGGGGTGGGATGAGGACCTCCAGCGAGATTAGTTTGTGATCTGATCTCACCAGTGAGGGGTATACTTCGGTGTTGAACATTGTGCTCCCATGTTCGTGATGATGAGATCAAGTATGTTTTCTCCTCTTGTGGGGATGGTGACTAGTTGTTCCATGGCATTTGAGTTTATGAATTCCAGGAACTTTTGGGCTAGGGTGTTTGGGCTTGAGTAGTGTTCCCAGTCTATATTAGGGTAATTGAAGTCACCTAGTATGATGGTGTTTGGTGATACATTTATCCTCTAGTGTTTTCAGGAAGGCCATGTGAGGTTCCTGAGTTTGTGAGGGTGGCCTGTAACATGCTACAATTTGCAGAGCAGTCTTGCCTATGGTTAATTGCACCTGGATGGTCTCCGATGCATCGTGCGTTGCCACCAGTCTTGAGGTGTGGGTGTCCTTGATGAATATGGATACCCCCCCTCCTTTCTTGGTATTGTCCAGATTTTGGGGCCGGAACGCATGATAAGAGGTAAAACCTGATAGTGCTGGGGTGCTCTCAGGAGCCTTGAACCAGGTTTCTGTCACTGCACAGACATCGATGTTTTCCATACTGAGAAGGGCCTCGAGTGCGTGCATTTTGAGATTTAGACTTCTGGCATTGAGCAGCATTATCCTTAGTTTTTTTCCTTTTTTGTGTTCTAGGGTGGTAGGTTTAGAATTTGAGCCTTGCCTAAAAAAGGCACTATGGGGGTGGCAAGAGCCTTTGCCAATATCTGGAATCCCAGGGGTGACAGGTGCAAGCCGTCCCTTGCGAAGCAGCGTGGCTTGTCCAGCATGTCATCCCAGACAGACAGACAGTCCTAAACAAACTTTGATATCTGTACATGTGTACAGCATACAGATTTAGTTATTTTACCAAGTTGTAATTATTAATACTGTCTTCAGAATGAGGTATTACTTAGCACATTGCCATGCTCCCTTGCAAAGTTATTTACCAGAATATGAAAAAAAATCATACGTTTCATAGCCTAAGTTCTAAACCAACTTTGATATCTGTATAGATGTACAGCATACAGACACAGTTATTTTATCATGTTGTAAGGAGTAACACTGTCTTCAAAATGAGGTATTATTTGGAACATGTACATGCTCTCTGGCAAAGTTATTTACCAAAATATAAAAAAAAATAATAATTTCCAAAACCTAAGACCGTAATAAAGTGTGATAGCTGTACTTGTGTACAGAATGCATACACAGTTATTTTATCATGTTGTAAGGACTAATACCATCTTCAAAATGAAGTATAACTGGACACAGTTACATGCTCCCTAGCAAATTTGCTTACCAAAATATGAAACAAATCATAATTTCCATAACCAAAGTCCTAAACAAAATATGATAGCTGTACAGTTGTCCTGCATACAGCACAACTATTTTTCCATCCTGTAGCTACTAATACTGGCTTCAAAATTAGATATTACTTACCCTGATGACATGGTCCCTGATAAAGTTATTTAATGAAATATGAAAAAATATCCTAATCCTGGTCCCACACAAACTGTGATATCTGGACATGTGTACAGCATACAGATACAGTTCTTTTTGTATATTGGAAGTGCTAATACTGTCTTCACAATGAGATACTACTTAGCATGCTGACCTGTTCCCTGACAATGTTATTCACCAGATATGACCCAATGTCATAATTCTCATAACAGAAGTCCTAAACATAATGTGCTGCCTGTACTTTTGTCCAGTATATGGACACAGTTCTTTTTCCATCCTGTAACTAATACTGCTTTCAAAATGAGTTATTACTTACCCTGATGACATGTTCCCTGACAAAGTTATTTAGCACAATAGGAACAGAAGTCATAACTCTCATAACCATAATTGTAACCAGACTGGGATGTGTGTGCAGGACGGGTATTGACATTCTCTTCTACGTGGTAACTTCTTCAAACAGTTGTTCTTACTCAGCATGTTCACCATCTCCCTGCCAAAGTTATTTGCCAAATTAAGAAAAAAATAATTTACACAACACAATTCATAATCAAACGGTTATCTGTACTGCACACAGCATACAGATAGTTCTTTGACAATCTGAAAATGAAGTGTTACTCAGCATGTGTACAAGTTCCCTAGCAGTTCTTTTCCTGTGTTTAAAGTAGTGACAATGGTATTCATAAAATATAACTATAGAGTTTCTTACCATACTGGTCCATCTTGGTCATGGCTGTTGTCCATTCGTTCTCACTAGCTGCATGTTACCAATATATCATGCATACCTGTCATCACACCATTGTGGAAGTCAGTCAAGAATAATGCAATGCCATTCTCAGTTAGGTGAATGCCATTGCTTCAGAAAAGGTGAACATCTTCTGCGGTGATGCTGTCATGGCAGATTGTTGATCCACTGACCCTGTGCATCAACCAATGCATGAACCCATCCTGTAAACGTCTGGCCTTGTGCACTGTCCGTTGAATGTTTGCTGTTTTCCATATTTGGCGATGAATTATGTCAGACTACACAAAATGATAACATGGCCACCACGACTGCAGTTGTTCAAAAATTGTTCTGATTTCAAACCGTAGCCTTCCGAGTGGGTGATTGATGACATCATTCCCTCCAATGTGCAGCACAAGGATGTCAGGCTCAGGGTAGATTAAACGCTTCTCTTCCAGCAACTCTAGGAATCTGTTCCAATGCATACCTCTTCCTGCAATCCAGTATACCTTCACACTAGCTGTGGGAATGCTCAAGTTGTAGAGGTTTTCACTTCTGGAAGTATGGCTGGCAGCCCAGTGAATGTAGGAATGGCCATACACCCACACTCTCACTTGTAATTCTCCTGCTCGTGAAGCCATGTCACTGACACAAGGTGGACACACCTGCACAGGAAAGAAATGCAGACTGGTTACTACTGATGTTTGAGAAATGTATTGGAAGACTGCACATATATGTATATCAAGAGCATTACCTGGCTTGCTCATCCAAATCTTCACTCCTATCCACAGTGGCATTATTCTTTTGATAAGGTACATAACCGGTGATGATGATGCAGAGGTACATACCTATCAGCCCTGAAAACATCAAATTACACACAGTGTGCCCTGACCTACATACATTTACTGTACCAGAGTGGAGGGAGAGTGAAAGGCCACATTGCAAAGGAAAAAGATGTACGTAGACTCTTTCTTTTTTCAATTGGCCTTTCTGGGAGGGACTGAAGGCATCATAGAGGCACCCGTGAAACCATGCATATCCTGGAAAGTAGCCCAGTGGGACTGAAATGAAGAGTCTCCAAGTTCCCCACTGCCATCCAGGAGGATCCTAACAGTCATGTGTCTACATATGCTGCCCACTGATGCACACACCATCAGAACAGGCAGTATTGGAAACACACCATGTGTATGGTCATGTATTTAGCTATTGGGAAATGACCATATACATGGTGTGTTTCCCAGTCCTGCCTGTATTCTGGAACATGTACAACAGACATGTATATTTGACACCAAGAAATGTGCATATGTCTCCAGGACAAACAGGACTCCACCACTTATCAACCTTGCCTGCTGCAGCCTGCCTCTGTGCATCACCAATTAGTGAGTACAGTTCGTCTAGGATAATCAAATTGAGGAAGTACATCTCTATGATGTCTGAGTCCAGGTTGGGTACTGGACTGACTGGACACACAAAGTCATCAATGCGAACTGGTGTTAGGCATTTCTCCCATGAGATGTTAGCTGGTGGGCATGCTCACTGTAACTTTTTGGGTAGCCTCGCAGTTTGCAATGGAAACTCCGGGATGGTTCAAAGATGGTCTGCTATGATCAGTTTCAGCACCTACTGGTTTGCATGCACTTCTGCATGGACTACTCACAGACATTCCATGTTGTGGCACACTCAGATCCTTGCTTGACAAGAAACTACTTTGGCTCAGATCCAGTGGACTTTCTCCATCCAAATCAACCTGCTGTGGACTACTCCTGAATTCATGTACAGTCGGAAGCATATCAACTTCCTTCTCAGCACCTGACCTGGCCTGGACTGTGGAGGACTCCAAAGGTCCATCAATTATACCATGTCTTTGTCTTGACTCAGATAGAGGCAAGTCATCTTCTGTGGCAAAATCAGATTGAAGTTGATGACCACTATTGTGTGTACCACCATTCCTTAGTCAGGCAAGTGGCACATCATCCTCACTGTCATGGTCACTTTTATCAACAGTGGGCAGGTATGGGGTGGCACAGCATAGGGGTCTGTCAGGAATGGCTGGGACAAGGGCATCATCTTTATCAGTGGTAATGGCCTTCTCACGGAGACGTGCCAGTGGAATGTCATCATCAGTGTCATAATCTTCATCTTGACTCTGTTTTTTTTTTGCAATGGCTCCATGCTGTCAGTAGTCAACAAATGATATATAGACAAAATCAGGGGTTTCAGAGGGTAGGTACTTGATGAAGAATGAAGGAGGTGGCTTGCAATGGCTCCAAGCAGAGAAAAAAACACAATCTGGCTTGTGCATTCATCAAAGTGATAACGAGTTCTTTTTATGTGAATAACAGTGACAGCAGCTGAGACTTTTACCAAAAAAGTGATAATGACTCAGTGCTATGTTATAACTGCACTTATTGCTAATGTGATAATGATCTGTCTTTCATTCCTGCAAAGTTATGCATGCTCAGACAAAGGCGATAATTGCTGCACATAACCTGTTGAGTAGGCATTCAGTATATTACCTTGTGTAGCTGTTGTGTAACAGTCTCATTATCAGTAAGGAGAAGACCTGAGTAATTCAGAAAATAGTATTACACTTAGATCTTACTGAGCCCTTCCTCCCACCTAAATTCCGCACATTACTGACAAAGCCATGAAAAATGCACAAAAAATATGGTAGCTCCATGCTGTCATTAGTCAACAAGTGATAACCTTTATCTCACTCAGACAGTATAATCACTCATAGAATAATACAAGCAGAAGTGATTTCTTGTCTTTAATTGCTTACTTTACATTATACTATTAATTACTGACTGGTGTATCTGATGTCTTATATGCAGGCATATTACACTGTATTTACATTTCTGTGCTGTATTCTAAGTAATGTAACCCCATGTAATTTGCAGACCTAATTTCTATATGTCCCCAGTAACCCCTCAATTTGTTTGCAATCTGTGTGCACAAGCACCAAAATGACAAAGTAAACTATTTTGGCCAGCAGTCACTTCAGCAGTGAGACCATATATGCACAAGCACTTCCCTCATACACAATGAATTATTTTCCCCAAGCAACATCCTCATTAGTATGTCCAGGTATACATACACCATGAAACATTTTCCCAAACAAGCCTTCAGTAACATTTCCTAGTACGTGGAACCACTAGCATGAACTATTCACCCAAGCAACCCCTTCAACCCACCAACATAGGTTCATAGGTGTGTACTAGGCTAATGGCCTTGGAGCCTTTACAAGCCTAGCCCATAGGATTACCTTGGCCAGGTACATACTGAAGGAGGCACTGTACTAAATTATGGGTCTGATAAGGGTACAGTACAGTACAGTATACCAATGAATTCTGTGGATCTAGATGCCACACTACCTTACAAATATTCTAGTTGAAAGCCAGGTTACTGTACACATACTTCCCCAAATCCTAGACTACTGGATCTACTCTTAGAGGTATGTTATCCATGAGGCAGTTTCCTGGGGTAGCCAAACTTTCAAAGGGAACTACAATGCATTTGTTGGCATTGAGTTTTAAACCATGCCTGTGGCACTCGTTATTTGTCTACATTAGCCCTTCCTAGAGGATATTAGCATCTTGAAGGGATTCTATGACTGCTCCCAAAAGATGGCATTTTGTAGAGGTGGACTTCATTATCTTAAGTCTGAGTTCTACCTGAGAGCCAGGCTTGCAATCAAAAGTGTAACATATGGGTTTAGGCCCAATCCTGAGATTTTTTTTTTTTTTTATGCCAGAGCGAGGTATTCTAACAAATACCTTGGCCAGCTCAAGGTACATAATATGCAGAGTTCTTCTCTAGTGTACTGCCTTGGTGAACTTCTCAAAGTCTACCAGGCCAGGCAGACATGATCTTCCCTTCACAAAACCGAACTAGGTTGGATCCAGTGTCTAAAGGTTTCCAATGTCATTATTAATCATTTTCATGATTAGTCTTTTATACAAAGCCGTGGAAAGAATTGGCAAACTAATTGCTTTGTAGTGTCTGGGGGTCCATACAAGGCTTGCTCTTATGCAGTGGGATGACTGCTGCAGTTTTCCATTTGAATGTCAGAAGCCAGACTGGAGGCTAAAATTAGTGACTCTACTGGTTCTGAGAGGCCCTGTTTTATACTATTTTAGAACCATCCCGGAATATTATCAGGGCTCACTAATGAGGTATTGTTGGCACTGAGTGTGCATTTAGGACTTGAGATCCTTACTGAGGCCTGAGGAGGGGTATGTTTGATGATATTTCATGGGGTGACTAGGAGGAAGAGGGCTAAAACTGAACCTGAATTTTTCATCCAGGAACTTTGCTATATCTTACAGATCCGTGCTGGGGGCTCCATTCACTATTAGGTCTGTACATTGCTTCGCACATTCTTTAATGCTATGGACATAACTAAAGTAAGCTATGACTGACTTTCTTCCTTATGTTGTATAGCCTTTGGAAGTCACCTCCCCAAATGCTCAAACCTACATTAAAGATTTACAACTTGGCATGTAACTGTGACGCCCCTTAGCCAGACCTACTTTTTCCCCGAGTTTGATCTAATTTTTCAGAATAGTGTGACCTTGGGGATGTTCACAATAGCAATTTGAGGTGAAGTCCTCACACAGGGAGTCATGAAAGGGATAAAGCCCTCACCATCAAAACTGAAAAATGTACAAATTTCATAGGAGATAAACGTGCCAAAATATACTTTTCTGTTGACAGCAGACTTGTTAAGACTAAACACAAATATTCCTGACTTTCACTCTCACTAGCTTGTGATACATGCTCACACTGTATTCCAAATGACTGATCTAATACTATGATTTGAAGTCTTGTATTTATGATAGAAAATTATATCTTTAACAAAACCGGCTCTTGTAATTTCCAGATCAGGCTCAAATGTTGCTCATAAGTGGTGGGATAGTTTCACCGTTCCTGCATACTGCACACCCATACACCCACATCAAACCTGATACTTTTTGCATTACAGACATAGTCTGCCCCCTCTCTGGCACTTCAATGGAAGTGCTTTGCAGCATATCAAGAGAAACATTCATGAGAACTCTACTGCAATACATTACTTTTACAAATCTAGCATGCATATCACAAACATGGCATTGTGGCAGTTTTAGTAATGTATAATACTTGCAATACAGTTGTACATCTAAGGGATACATATATATTTTTATACTTCGTAAAATCAAAACTTCTGTGTGCAAACTCCTGCAACAACAAACTACTTCACAAGACTAAAACAATTAAATAGTATTGCTCTAAAAATATAAAACTTTATAGGTCAACAACCATGAATAACTCAAGCACACTTTCCCCAAATCATGTGAATGTCATTCATGTCCTTGAAATTAGGGTATCTGATGCATCTGAACTTGGCAAAACGAGACCCAGTAAAATATTCTGCACATTACGGATTGCAAAAGGCAAGGGGTATGCCTATCGACACCAGCACAAGATAAAAGCGGAACTGGGCAACACTGAGATAAAAGTGTCCATTAGTAGATCAAGGCCAAAAATTCTGGAACAGTGGTATGTCTCATCTGTAACATTCCAATGGAAACACTGAGTAACTGCTTTCAAGTGCAAGCCAATCACATAACCATGAAAATATAAATGTCAGTGCGCATGAAATCACAAACAAATCAGAACAGATAAGGCATGGCAGCACCTTTGAACAATTTATTTTATGCCAGATCTGCTCCTCTGACCTATCCGGCAGAAGACAGAAACTATTGTAAACAGCTTCTCCTAAGGAAATATTTCCATAACACACGTGCTACAACAACATAGTAGAGCTGCAGAAAGTTCATAATGCATTTAAACACAAAATTGGTGCTGCACTCACCTATTACCGCTGCAATAAAACTGCCTTTTCAAATCGCCATCGGAAACAATCTACTTTAACCTTTTCATCATACAATGCTGTAATAACTGTAATGGGTGTACACTACAAATCCACACCCTGGCTAAATGATCAACATTAAATTAGCTGCATTAAACTTTTATTTCCCCTAGAGCATCAAGAGGAATTCCACTCCGTATGGAACAACTTAACATACCTGGAATCTACACATAGAGCGAGAGATGAAAGCAAACAGGTAAATTGCAGCCACGCTCCATAGGTAAATATTCTTTGGGAACTTTATGTCACCCATGATGGCCTTAATGCATCACCAACAAAACAAAACAAAGAAATGGCATTCACTAACCCACCACGACACATAGCAGCCCTAGATATTCTGTAACGTGGAAACTTTACATCCAGCGAAAAATAAGAAAATACTGCCTGACAACAAAAGTAGCTGATGCCTCCCAAGTCGATCAACTTCAAACATCAAATGAACAAATTGCATTACTCCTGAACCACCAAGAAACGAATGCCAAAGAAAGCTTTATAATACACAAGTGTTGCTTGGTGGTAGTGAAGTTGAAAATCATTCCTTAATGAAAAAAATAATGAGATTCAAACCCACCGGCAGATAAAACACTTTTGAAACACTTCTGAAAATGACAGTTTTGATGGAATACTTCACTGCTTCACAGACCTCTTCTAAGATCAGATCGGTACAAGAAATGGAGGGATCCAGCAGCACAAGTAAATTCTTCAATTGCGAGGCACAAAAAGGAATATTAGCTGCTGGACCCCTCTATTTATTCTAAAATAGCAATGGCAATAGGTCTGAGGGGGTGGAGGTGTTATGCAAGTGGTGGCTTGCATTTCGCTAACCTGATTGGCTACCACCACTTGCTTCAAGGAATACATGCAGAATCGGCTTAGTGTGAAATTTCCAATTTACTCAGAATAATTAAATATAAACATACAGTTACCAGGATTTGAAAGCTAAGTTGAGAAGGTAAGTGGCAAAGTTCAGTTACTTTTTCAACTTAGTTTTCATGATATGGGGCTGAAATAAGACCAGGAAATCTGTTGAGCTTGGGGAAGGGACTCAGGGGTAACATCATAAAATTACACAAGTCTCACAGAGAGCTCGGATGTAAGCACAGAGGTGCTAAGAGACGGTAGTTGGGGTTAATGAGTTAATTTGCACTCTTTTGTCATGCCTGAGCTGTAGTTCTTTAGATCTCCCCCTCTCCCTTCATACTTCCCCTCCCTAGCTGTCAAACTGCTAAAGATAATTTGACCTGTTGTTGCTTTGATTGACACATCACCACAGGATACTTAACTCATCCACTATTTCCTAGTTCTATCCTTTTCTTTCTAGCAGTGGGACACTTATTTATGCAGAACCATAGCCTCCTGTCATGAAACAGGGATGCATAGTTCAGAGTATTTGGAAACACAGTGTTTTTCAAATAAAACTATTTACTTTCTCTGGGGTATCCTGTTTGCCTCAAATATATTTTAACATTGCTGTAAACAGAATATTATTAATGGACAAAAAATGCTAATTTGACTTGCATTTCAAGGTAGAATTGTAAGGTACAGGTATCATCTGCTTACTAAAATCACCAGTGCCTTACCATATGAAAGTCTTGTGATGGCCATGTACACGTTTGATTACAGAACTAACCATTATGCCAACAGTTAGACATTTATGTATTTTATTATTTATATGATTCACATAACAGTGGTGCTGGCTGTAATTGCCCATACACAGCTTGGTTGGTTGGCATATATTTCTGGAAATTGCTTTACCTGAAAACTTTTACTGGCCTAGTGTGTGATTACATTGTGATGTAGACCCATGCTGAAATGCACTATGTGCAAACGGTAATACATGTACTACAGCAAAAGTATGTTTCATGGATACTTTTGCAGGACAGTATACAGTGTCTAATCTCATTTTGATAATTGTATTCTGTTCTCTACATGCTTACACATCCTTTGTGCTTTTTTCCTTATAAACATCAACCACATCATTATCCATCACATATCTAACAGTGATTTTTGTTTTTGCCTTTAACATACATTTTACACACACACACACACACACACACACACATATATATATATATATATATATATATATATATATATATATACACACACACACACACACACACACACACACACACACACAAGCACACACTATATAGATTACGTATTAAAAAACACTATATCTACAAGGAAACCGCTGTGGGCAACAGTGAATGCCTTCATGTCACCTTGTACCACGAAAAGCTATGTATTACCAGTACAGAGACAGCAAGCATCCTCAGACAGATAATATATAATGCTGCCTGAAATGACTAAGGAACTAAGGCAGTATAAATGCATTTCTGAATTCCCGTTTTTGGTACGATTTGTAGTCTACCGGTGAAATATAGCCATATGAACCTTTTCCAAAACTACAACTATTACAGCTTACACTAGCAGTGTAATACCCCTTAGATGCCCATACACCTTTACCCAAACACATGCTTCTATTCCCTTACGCATTTTGCTTTTCAGAGATATTCAAATGTCTGTTTAATTATTTTTCTTCTATTGTACAACTCGACATATAAACCTTGCAATTCATACATGAGGGACGTGTGCTTCCCCAGTTCATTCATCTATCAGCAACCCATTATCTGAATTTTTACCACACAGTGGGTGAACTGCAGAAAATGACACAGTCTTGCTGGAGGCACTTCTGCTGACAGCCATTAACTGCTTACACAATGCCAGTTTTTTATGAATCAAAAACTGGGGTCATGTCTGCTGCTCTGCCCTTATTGAGACTAATTTAGTGTGCTAATCCTTACATACAAAACTTGAAAATTGTACCGCAGTGATATTTTTTCCCGCCAGTCACAGGCAAGTTTGTTTTATGTTAGAATTCCTGATTTGATACCAGGGTTATGTTTGACTTTGTCTATTCCCTCACTGCAGACTAGAAAGGAGGATTGCAGCCGAAGACACAAAAGCCAACTAGGGACACCTAAATGCCACTCAGGTGATTGGAACGCCTACAACTGCGACTCTATTTCTACTAACTGGGCATACATAACTTATGAAGTCCTGCATCAACAAGACAACATCCTCAAATGTTACGTTAGGTCTCACTGCTGCTGCACTATTTTTTCCTGGGCAAAAAAAGATGAAATGTTGCAATGTTTGCCTCTGTTTTTATTTCATTTCATGCCATCACAAAAGTTTCTATATGTCCTTGTGAGCAATTTTTCCATAAATCTTATTCACTTAAGAGCAGTGGCGGCTGGTGACTTCAAATCAAAGGGGGGCTGCGGGAGATAGATGAATGGGTGGGGCCAATGGGAAAGGGTGTGGCCAACTGAAAAGGGGTGGAACTATGCTAACAAATGCAAAAACTGGGACTTTAATTAAATACACTGCCCTGGGTGCCAAACCATCATTATGAGAGTTCAGTCAAGACAAAATGAAGTACAGAATTAAAAAAAAAAGATTTCAGTGCATTGGCTACATGACAGCTTACTTAATATCTAGATGGAAACAAAAAGGTTGTGAGGCATGAAAAAATAAATTACTTTTTAAATACATTACTGGAATCCCAGTCAAAATCAAGTATAAAAAATAATCAGCGCTCAACTCAAATTACTTTTCCTTCCACTGCAATTCTAATTAGAATTTATATTCAGCTTTATAAACGTACCAAGTAACATGCTGAAAGTAGCAATCACGTATAAAAAAAACAAGCAGCACTCAACACAAACCACTTCTCCTTGCACTGCAGTTCTAATTATAATTTATATTCAGCTTTATAAAAATACCAGGTAACATGCTGAAAGTAGCAATCTCTTTGATACCCCCACTTGTAAAAATGTTTCTTATCCAAAAAAGTCCTGCTGCCTAACAACAACTATCTACTTGTTTCATGGGGGAAAACATGATCAAAGTAAAAAATGAAAAGCAAACAAGAAACAAGCTCAAGATAAATTGTTTAAAGGATTACTGCACAGGTTATGGACCACATATGATAGATTGGCATTCTCTTTAGTTTACGGGTAAAGCCTGCAAAGATGACTGCAAGTCTCCAACAAATGTAATGAGGTTCTGAAAATACTGTAGTCCTGTCCTTTATTACAAATACTGTCATATGCATTTCAATATATAAGGCTGATACACTTTCTAGTTATGTAAATATTCTCTGCATGGCAACAATAAAAAGGTTTTCAATGTTGGTAATTCTTTAACAGTATGCTTATTAAAGCTTACTTACATCTTACATTCTCAGACAAGCTTACATGATGGCCATTAAAGCATTGTTATTTAAACACAGGGCAACAGGCACTGCAACAACATGCATTTTCTGAATAAGAAGCATAAAATGACAGTATAAAAATAGGACATAAAACCAGAACATTCTGCAAAATCAAAGACAGATGAAAAGCCACTGTAGTACTTGTGTCTACCTTGGATGGGGGATATTCTGCACACTTACAGTGCATAACTGCTCCTTGCCTTGCTTGGACACATCCAGAGTCACTACATGGGGGAGTTGGGTGCAACAAGTATGTCACAATTTGAAATGTCTCTGTCTGACAGTGTTGGCCTTGACAGATTTGTCATACCTCTCAACCTCAGAGCAAAAAATCTGGACAAAGCCATAAATGGAAGTGGGACAGAGGCCCAAAAATAAGGACAATTTTTAAATATTGCTCTTATAAACTTAGAAAGATCTTAGAATAGTAGGTCTTGCATTAGTATGAATTTTCTGAAGGGTATGAAATCTGAAACTGAAATGTCTGTCATTATTTTCTAATGTCAATCTTTAATGATTTGCCACTAATTTGCCAGAATGAAAAAGAGACAAAAAATGTGATGCAAAAATATAAAACAGCCACACAATACAGCTGGAACCTGTCAAAGAAGGGACCCTTTTTTAATATTAGTACTGATAAGTTGAGCAGCTGACAAAATAAAAAAATCTACATGCATTTCTGAAATAAAAGTAATTTATAACTCTGATCATTACAATTACTTATTAATTGTAAACCCTCCATGTTTTCTTCCAAAATTTCCATTTTGCTGAGGGATTACTAGGAGTAGAGCAACATTTTGAGCCACAATCGGGGACAGCTGAGAGGTTTGGATATACCTAATTCTATAAAGCAATTTATTTGCATGTACCTCTCAACCTCTTAACATAGGAAATCTAGACAAGGACAAATATATTGGGAGAGCATATAAACAATAAAAATTGCTTTTGTATAAACTTAGTTCATAGAATAGCAGCTCTTGCTTTAGCAATCATTTTCTGAAGGGTATGAAGTCTGAAACTCAACGTCTGTCATTATTTAGTGACTTCATTCCTAAATGATTTTCCAGAAAACCACAAATTTTATGATGAACAAACCAAAAATAAGCAAAAATCTTTCATTCTGCAAACATAAGGACAGCTGAGAGGTATAGTTCAGCTGGGGCTGTCTTTGAGTTTGCTGCCCTTCCCCCTCACAAAATCATGGTCGAATGGGGCCTCTCCCCTGCAGCCATTCCAATGTCCCATTACTTGGCTATTTCACCCCATTTACCATAAACACTATAATGTGCATATTGCTTTACTTCTATGATGATTTGGATTTCATTTAAACATTTGATTTTACATTTTGCAGCACACACACTAATAGACATCTGCTAAACAAAGCAATGGAGTCTCACAATGAAAATAGACTTAGCATTAAAACCTCTCTGCCCTTGAAACTCACATTCATTGAAACAGCATTGAAAGCCACATTCAAAGAACATACATCTGGCCAATGGCAGATAAAAATTAACTTTAGGCTGTTTTCAAATCATAGGCCCCTTGCACACAAAACATACATGGGTTCTTTGATACACCTTCCTGATTGTATTAAATTATATTGTATAATGCAGTACAGTTGTTAGAGGGCATTTTAAATTTATTGTTTTGAACATTTTTCCAGTAAACAATGGAACAAAATGCATGCACCAACAAATACGAAACTGCCCAATTCAGAACATTTCCATCATAAAAGTCTACTCAAACTTCAACAATCCATCAGTATCAGTAAAAATGCACAATCTCTGCAGAAGTAAATGTCATCTAAATAATTCCATATTAAAGAGATCTGTAACTAATGAAGAGGTTGCTGCTAGCAAACAGCTTTATATTTTATTGTTTCATATACAAATAAAGTACTTGTTGTCCTTGAATACATTGCCTATGTTACACTAAAAAAATGATAAGCTAGTAATATTGCAATAGGGACTGGATGTCAAACTGATAACAGGTTCATAGTTACTAAGTATCTCCACCAAAGAGGACATTCTCAGGACTGCAGCATCCACCACCTTTAAAAGTACAATACAGTACAGTATCAGCAATGCATCTACATACTGTGGGAGCAGAACCCACACCCTTCTGCATCAAAAGCAAGTACACTACCTGTTGTGCTATTAATAAAGCAAGCAGACTTGGCATAAGCAGCACTAAACTTCTCTTCCCCTGAAGCTCTCAGCTCCTTGTAAAATCCACTTGACACTTAACTGTATCTCTCAACTTTGCAGCACAAGAAATCTGGAAAAAGCCAAAATTTATTGTGGGGGGAAGACAAAAGTCCACAAACCAGGTACACATTTTAAACATTGCTTGTATAATCTTGGAAAGTTGCTAGAATAAAATGCTGTGTTACCACGATGCATTTCATTGCCAAGTCTTGAACCCAGGACCCTGTGTACTACAGTCAGAGCAATATACCACTATGCCAAATTAGCTGCTTCTGTGAAGACGGGAAGACTGAAACTTAAATGGCTATCATTTAGGGAATTCAGTTCTCACCATAACTCGCAACCTCTTAGCACAAAACACCTGGACAAAGTGAATAATGGGTGAATACAGCCCCTAAACATATTCAGTGAATTCAGTTCTCACCATAGCTCTCAACCTCTTAGAACAAAATACCTTGGCAAAGAATGGAGGAATAGGGATACATTTCAAATATTGATCTTATAAACTTAGAAAATTGCTAGAATAAAAGGTTTTGTGTTACCATGTACCTTCTGAAGAATAGGAAATCTGAAATTTAAATGTCTATCTTTACTTAGTGAATTAAGCATTTGGGATTTGGGCCAGTTATTTTACATTAAGAAGGTGTGGTCTGCACTCTTGTGGGAGGAGAGGGTAGATTCTGCTCTTTTGAGCTGGGAGTTTCTGGACAGAGGCTTACTGTGCCTGCTTATTTGAACTGTTTCTTTCTGAAATTGGTATGCCTTGTTTGCTGTAGCATAGACTAGATTCAGGCCTGCTGAATCTAGCTTTGTTTGTGTAACTTGAGCACTAATCCAGGCAATCTTTTTTGGAAAAGGTTCCCTTGCATGATAGTGGCAGGAGGGTGCAGTTAGAAATTGTCTGATCAAAGACTGCTGGAACAGGGCTCAGATTTTAGCTCTTAATGATTAATTTGTTTAAATCAGTTTTCTCATTTGCTACTGTTATTAAAAAAATACACTTTATACATCACCGCTTAGTTAGGTTTAAACTATTCCTGGCACCATAAAATCTGGTCTTAAAATTTTCCCTTAGAACTAGTCAGTTTTTTTAGTTTTAGCACTCAAATCTGTTTCTTTGAACTCAGCACTTGTTCAGAACTCGTAAGCACTAAATAAGCTAATTACTACAGCACTCAACTTTCCTCACTTATCTAGAGGAAAACATTTTTTAGTACTTAATAAATAAGCACCTATCCAGGCATGTCTAAAGGTCAGCTCCCTGTGTTTTCTCCTGTCTACCTGATGAATCTGGGCATCTTGAGGCAATGCACTTATATGGGTGCATGGACCTTGCTATCCCTAACAGAACTAAGATGCTATCCTCCAAAAAAAGGAAGCCAATCTGGTGGTCCTCTGCCATAAACAAACTCGACAACAGAAGAAAGAAACTATTGCAAAAAAAGAGTAAAATCCCATGATTGGAGGAACTCCCTGGTCAGCCTCAATAAGAAGCTGAGATCCCTCATAAAATACTCCAAAGCTAGTTAATGAAAATAAAATTGCCACTGATTCTAAAGACAGCCACAAAGCATTCTGTAGCTATGTCAAGAATCTCAATGGCAACACTTAGATCTGTCTGAGTTACAGTATAATGGCACTAAATATACAGAACCAACTGATATTACCAACATCCTGGCAGATAGGTTCAATGCTTACTTTACCCCCCTCTCACCCCCTAAAGGGCCCATCTCTATACCGGAAGAATGCAAAGTTCCTGTAATCACGGCTGCACAGGTAAAAAACACACTCTCCAAAGCCAAGAATACAGCATCCATGGGACCTGACAATATTCCAGGCTGCGTTCTAGATGAACTACAGAGCAAACTGGCACCCCACCTAAGTACCATGTTCAGTCATAGCCTATCCTCAGGCTTTGTGCCCACTGAATGGTGCACAGCAATGGTTATCCCACTCCACAAAGGGGGAGTCACCATGGACCCCGGGAACTGCCGCCCCATTAGCCTGACGAGCCTTGTCTGAAAGGCCATGGAATGAATCATCATAGAACTTATAAACAAAGACATTGGTAATCTCCAAACTCTGGACCACACCTGGTTTTGGTTTGTAAAAGGCAGATCATGTCTCCTAATCCTGATAGACTTCTTTGAAGCAGTCACCAAAGCTGTAGAAGAGGATAAGGTGGTTCACACAGCCTATCTAGATCTTGCCAAGGCTTTCAACACCACCTCCCACTCTGGAATTATAGATAAACTCACTAAACTAGGTATAAATCCCTATGTCACAAGATGGGTTGCCAACTTTCTCACTGACAGAACCCACACTGTGAAAGTAGCAGACTCCAAATCCAACTTCAGACTAGCGACAAGTGGAGTACCACAGGGTTCAGTCCTGGGTTTTCTCCTGTTTGGTATCTACTTCTCTGAAGTACAGGCTAAAACAGAAGGTCTTTGGCTAACAAAGTTTGCAGATGACTGCAAACTAGGAGCAATAATTGAAACTCCTAACGGACATCCTACAAAAGGGCCTCACTGAGACAGATGCCTGATGTCAAAGCCATGGCCTCAAGCTCAATGCCAAAAAGTGCATTGTCATCCCCTTTGGTAAAAACTCTGCACCCATGAACTACCACACAGGCGGTAGTAAGCTTAATACCAAAAGTGTTATAAGAGACCTTGGGACACAGGTGGACAGTAGTCTCTCCTTTGATAATCACATCACCACAGTAGTCAGGAAATCCTTCTACGTGGCACACCTCATCACAAAAAGCTTCTCATCCAGGAAAAAAGAGGTCATTGTTCCCCTCTACTCATCACTCATTAGACCCATTATAGAGTACAATGCCCCTTTTGGTATGTACCTCACAAGACATCTACAACAACTGGAAAAAACACAGAAATACCTCACAAAGAGGATTACTGGCCTCAAACAGATGCCCTATGCAGACCGTCTCAAAAATCTCCAGCTTTACTCTGTCACATATCGCCTACTCAGAGGTGATCTCTGCCTAACATACAAAGCTATGTCAAACATAGAGCTGTTGGACATTCTTCACTTAAAGAAATCCCAATCCCTCTGAGCTACATGCTCTTGGGACCTAAACCTTGTCACCACAATAAACATAACATGCTGTAGGGATAGATTCCTGTCCCAGACACTTCCCACACTTTGGAACAAACTACCTACCTATATCAAACAAAGCTCCTCATTAGCACTCTACAAGGAAAATCTTGATGATCGGATGGGAAATAGAAAATTCACCTCGGGGATCAATTCTGTGGCTCTGCTCGACAGTGGCACAGGAAAATAATTTTCTTGGGTAGTGAAAGCCAGGGTACCTTCTTAACTAGGGTTATATAGGCTCTAGGGCCAATAGCCTAGTACCTCCCTATGATCCTATGAACCTATAAAATCCAGAAAACCACAGATTTTATGAGGAACAGAGCAGAAGACAAATACGAGCCAAAAATCTGAAGACTTTTCACAAGTGGTGGTGGGTAGGGAATTCAGGCTCTTGCTATTTGCATCTTACACACACACACACATACACACACACACACACACACACACACACACACACACACACACACACACACACACACACACACAAACACACTTCCCTTCTGGAATACAAACAAATAACTGTCCCTCCATGATGGATGGTAGTCCATGAAGTGAATATAACTCCTTAAGCTATGGTTCTGGTAAGTCATTCACTCCATGAAGCAAGGAATAAAAATGACTCCCTTCATGATAATCCTCGTCCATAGTAGAATACAGTCCCAGACGGTAGTAGTAGTAGTAGTAGTTGTTAAACTCTGTCTGTGAAAGCAAGCAGCAATGGAAAGCATAAGCAGAGATGTTAAACTCTGAAAAACTTACGTTGTTGGCCGGACCTGCAAGAGCAGAAAGCCATCCATGTGTAAGCTCTGTCCTGCCCCTGCAAGAGCAGCTAGTAAGTCTCACAAGAGCAGCAGCTACAGGCTTTACAGCTATCCAGCATGCAAATGTTGCAGTCTGATCCCCTTCCAGTCTATGCAGTTGTAACTGCATAGACTTCTGGGGCATCTGCAGTCTGATGCCTTGTTTCCCAATCTGGACTGCTGTTTAACCAGTCCAAGTTTGGGAACACTTACTCTAAACTAATTTGTTTTTCTTTTTACAGCAGTCTGAGTTCAGGAAAATGGTCCAGACACACTAAAATATTTCCAGTAGTCTGTGTTCAGGAAATGGACACTAAATTATAATGGACACTAATTTTTTTTTTCTTTTTACAGCTGGGGTCTGCAGTCCTGTAGTCCAATAGCACAAGCCGCCACTGCTTTAGAGTAACTATACCTTTGTATATTAAGGGATATCTGTAATCAAATGACTGTCCTCAGTTTACTGTTTGCAACACTGTGACCAAGTGCTCTAAAAAAATTCTTGCTCATGACTGTAGCAGACAAGCAGTTCTGAGAACTTAGTTGCCAGCTATATAGGTATTAAGTGTTGCACAAGGCAGACCAGAATTTTAATTTTAATTTTATCTCTATCAGGCAGTATGGATCAATATCAGACATTTTATTTCACATTTATTTCTTGGCAAGTGTTTACAAGTGTAATTCACTTATCTTACACAAGGTCACTATAAACCACTGCTACAGCCCATCTTGGTGTCTATGTACTAGTAGATGTTTGGAGAACAGATGTCCCAGTCAGTTCCAACTGTGCACAATACCTCAGTCAAGCCACTTATTTTTTCATGAAATAACAGGTTGCCAAGATTCCACACATTACCGCTCCACAGATAAATCTCTGACCATGATGATTCTTGCACAAGGCCTTCTTGATCAATTTTGAATTAATACTCTTGCAACACTGTATACCATGTCTCCAAAGCCATTATGTCAGTGTTCCATGCAGGCTGGCTTTTGGTTACAATGTACAATCATCAAACTTAACATTGCGCCATTGTCACAAGCCTCTGTACCACGTCAAGGTAGCCAGCATCACAGAGGTCCATTCACACCACAACACTACTTGGAGCTGCAGTCAGAGCTACACCCATGTCACCACTCTCATTACACACACAAATTATCTTGTTTCTGCACACATGTACCATGTTATTAATGCTAGACACCTGACTTTTTCCAAGAATCAGTAATCTTTATTACTTAACTCCATATATCGTAACTGCAGCTGTCACAAAATCTGACTAAAACACGTATGGTACTTCACCATTCACGTAACCACTACCTAAACTGCTCCAACACAACACCCAAAAGTACACTATTTATATGCATCATTGTCCAAAACATAACAATTTACCCATTTCTTGTAATACTTTTTTCAAACTGACCATTACATTCTCCAGATATCAGCAGTATGTCAAGGTAATTATGCACTCCATGCTGTTCTCGCAAGTCTGCTTTGGTACTGGAAAATATCGACCACTGCAATCAGAGCTCCTCACTTTGATTCTACATACACCAGAGCCAACAGTTCACCAGATACTGTACAGTGTAATAGTGCCAACAATTCCTAAGGCAAATGGCAACCAAATTCAGCATTGTGCCAATAGCAATGTTTTCCATTGGACTAGCCTGTGACATAGTGAATGGTTTAATTTATAGTGGCTCGTAAGTTTTATTACTGGTCAAACAAAAATCATAGGTTACATATACTGAGGTACTTAATACTGCCCAGCCCAGTTTGTGTTTCTCTAAAATATACTTTAGCTCAGTTTCATATGTAAATCCAAAAAAAATCCTCACCACAACAATAAATAGGACGTGCTGGAGGGATAGATTCCTGTCCCAGAGACTTCCCATGCTTTGAAACAAGATCCCAATCTACATTAGGCAGAGCTCCTCGCTAACACTCTTCAAAAGAAACCTTGATGAGTGGATGGGGAACAGAAAGTTTACCTCGGGGATCACTTCAGTGGCTCTGCTGGACAGAGGCACAGGGAACTAATCTAAGGGGGCGGCGAAAGCCAACACATTCTGGCTAGGCTTATAAATGCCTTCAGGCAGATAGCCTAGTACCCACCTATGAACCTATAAAAGCCCACACAAAAGGTGAAACAATAAAGCTCTGAGAGGAACTTAAAACCAGTAGTTTAGTGCACAAAACACCATAAACGCACACAGAAATACGTTTTGTTTAACATACACTTCATCAGATGTAGGCTTGATCTAGTAAAATAGTAAAATGAATATATTACATCTGGTTCTGGGTTATGTATGAAATTAATACATATGTTTTTAGTTTTGGTTCAAGTTGCATTTATTAATTAATTAATTGGTTTGTTTCCCATTGGTAGATTTGTAAAGGGAGATTGCTTAAATATGGGTGGTTTTATTCAAGTCGACATCTGATGAAGTGTATGTTAAACAAAAACGTATTTCTGTGAGAGTTTATGGTGTTTTGTGCATTAAACTACTGGTTTTAAGTTACTCTCAGAGCTTTATTGTTTCACCTTTTGTGTGGGCTTTTTTTGGATTTATTGGTGAGCTTTAAGCCCATTTGGTGTGTGTGTTTTTTTTTTTTTATTTACAAATTGGTTTCATATGTCACAAACACTTCAACGCATCTTTATCAACTTTCCTAGTACACCCGTAATGTACAAAACTTGTGAAATGCTAAATGTCAAAGTTGACAGGATACTACATGACCATCTTCAAATTTTATTTTATTTACATTTGTTTACTGGGAAATACGACTGGACATCACACAAAGATACAATTAAGTACAGAATTGGTAATAAAAAGTTAATAAAATTGATATCAATGCAAGAAAGCAATGCCAGCAAAAGCCACAAACAAAATATTAGTAAACATAGTTACATGAAGGACAGTGGATATACAAGGACTATACATTCATATATACATAGGAGCACTGGTTACATCTGTGATGGCACATATTGAAACGTCAGTATTATAGTAACAGTTACAGCGCTGATGAAGTTATAAAGCTTACTGGACATAATTATGGCTGTAGACTGAGCCAGATATAAAGCACTGTTTGGTGAAATGGAGGAAGCAGGTCCAGAGACTAGGAGGAAATAGTAGGGAAAGGTTAAGCAGTGAGACAGTATACAGAGTAGGTAGTACAGATGGAACGAGATGGTTTGTAGATGCATTGGGTGATTGAGATGAGGTCAGGTCTTAAAGAAGTTAAGAAATAGACAGTACTGCCAGTGGAAGCAGATCAAAGATAGAAATGAAACATGCAGGGTGTGTAAGTGGCTGTGGGGGGGGGGGGAGTTAGAGAAAGAGGGTCATGCACCCAGCTGACATACAGTCAAAAAACTCAAGAAAAGCTAAAAAACGTCCAAACCCAAAAAAAACAAAAAGCTCTCAGAGAATCAAATCGACAAAATTTTGAAAGAAAATAGAAAAGGACTCCTTTAGCAGAAATAAGGCCAAAATTCAAAATGTTATTAAGATAGGAATTGAACAATTACTGAACCTACACACTGAACTCAAATGTGCACCCAACCAGGTTCAGTGCAAACTTCTCCCACCCCCAAAAGACCCCCTCAGTGCAAATTAGGATTATATGAGGAGAGATATCTACAAACATCTCCCAGACATGCTCTCCAAGGCAAAAACCTATGGAAACTGCTCTCCAATGGCAGGAACATGGTGCACATGGGCCACAATGGCTCATTAATCTCCAGCTCCACAAACTACATGAGGAGGGTTTTAAACCAGCTCCAGTTAGGACAATAAACCCACAGCCATTTGGCAGGCGTGCCTCCAATTACCACATACATAACCAACTCCCCTAAAACTACCAAGCCATTCCTCCATCACCAGGATGTACCCACCCACCCTGGAACACATGGGGAACATATGGAACTGGTGCATAGGAGAGGACAACTTTTGGATCTCGCCAACAAAGTCATAGGAAACTGTTGGACTTTCATGCAGACCTAAACTTTTCAACTTGTCAGACTGCAGATTGTTTTTCAACAAGGCTGACTTTTTCAAAAGGCGGCCCAACACCATTGATCCTCCCATCAAAGGTACAACTGCAATTCAACCCAAACTCATCATCACACAATCATTTCACTCAGGTATCATCAAAAGACATCACACAGAGAAAACCCAGAATCACAAGAGGGGAGCCATGTCAGGCCCAAAGCCTGTCACAGGGCATCTCAAGCTGGAGCCATGTCATCCTAAGTCTGGACACAGGTCCCACACTACTCAGTCCTGTGTTCTCAAACAAAAGCAGCAACTTTATGGGTTAAGTTAAGGCATGCCTGCAAGAAGTGCGCAGTTGACAAAAGCCTATGCAAAACACACTGGGCACTCATATCCCACAGAGAGGGCGATGACTGATAACTTCCAGAAGGGCCCTGGAGTAAAATGGCCCAGGGGTGCATGAGAAGACCCCTAAAAAAGAAAACAAATAGAAATGACCTTCATGGCCCAAGGAAAGGTGGTTACCAGCTAGCTACCATAGGTGGCATCAGGATCCTGGGGACAGGAGCTCAGGTAGCCTCTGGGACAGAGCCTGATTGTAGCCTTAGTTGACAACTCCTTCTACATTGCCCACCCTGAAACCTTTGGGATTGCCTGCTAGGATCATGGAGGTCATCCCATCTGTACTCATCACTCATTAGGTAATATGATTGGAACATTTGCCCTAATCCAATGCCTATCTGACCATTCGGAATGTGCAGCACCCAGCCCCAGCAGCAGCCTCACCAAAAGAAAAAAGGGTCTCAAAAAAAATCTCAAATCCAAAATACTGAAAGAAACTCCAGCTCTATTCAATTCTGCAGCTCTCTCTTCGCTGCTGTGAGGTGACCCTAAGACATATATAAGGCCATGTCAAACCCAGATTTGATGAATATTTTTCACCTCAAAAATCCTCTCCAAAAATCTAGATCAAGCAAAGGAGAAACCAACCTTGCGGGCGGTTATTAATAGAACGTATGGAGGGACAGGGCTCAGAGACTTCATCACTCAGAGACTCCCTATGCTGTGGAACAACATGTGGAAATGAGGCAGAGCAGAGGTCTTGTTCCCAAGGAAGAAGGAATCCAATGGGATGGAGATTTACATATACCCCCTAGGGACTTCAGTGTCACTGCACTGCAGAGGAGAAGCAAAATAAAAATAATAGGCATATTTTTATCAAAAACTAAAAGGGTGGCGAACACCTTAACTGGGCTAGGCTTATAAATGCCCTTGGGCAGATAGCCTAGTATGAACCTATGAACCTATGAATCTATGAACATGACAGTGCTCTAAGCCGACTCAGTCACAACTGCTTCTAATGGAAATGATGAAGCGCAGGAACAGTGATGTTTACTACTGAATTGGTATAAATAATAAGTGTTACTCACCTGCACAGTATCAATACCCAGTCTTCAGGCCACAAGCATATAATCCTGTTATCACAGAAAGTTAATACTCCATTTCACTTCAATGATGTTGTTTGGATAGTCTACACAGTTACTAATTTCAAACTTGCTCTTACTGGTGAATTGCATTCATAACAATCATTTGCCTTGCCTAATACCCGAGTGCTTAACACAATACATCATTGTCATTATTCTATATCTACTTAAATAGCATTAAACTTGACTGGAGAAGTACATGTACTCTTCTACATAATGCTTGTCAATGCATCTCTGCACACATTCCTAGAGAGGAATCTAAGAATGTTTGGCAGTTTTTCAAAACATGTGCTGCTTAAAGCATATTAATGATTAATTAGATTTCTATAAATTGATCACTTTCCTTTATGAGTTCCTCAGTTCATCAAGCCAGATCATGAATATCACAAGGGTAGCACTCTTACTAAATGACTGCCACGGCCTTTCTAAATTCAGTCGTAGAGAGATGTCTACAAAAATGTTTGATTTATCATCTAGTCTGAGGTGCTGCTTACAGCCTGGGGGGGGGGTCCCTATTCATTACCTTTCCTTGGGCACTGCCATGCAAATGTCTGCAAAACCATTGCACAATGCCACAGTGGTCAAGGACTAAGCAAGTGTGAGGTCTTTTAGGATGAGAAAGTTCATGGTAATCATTTGTCTGACTTAGCTGACAATATTCACAACGGTTCTACATTTCACATTTTCTGCTCATTCACAGTACTGATTATCAATGCTCACAAGCACACCTCAGATGCACACAATACATGACCCGTTAATCGGCTATACTAACGTCAGTAACCCCAAAGTAACATTTCACTGTCAGGCTGCAGGCTGTTACAGTGAATGCCTTAGATGAATGACATGTACTTAATTTTTACTTTACATGTGTGCTGAACTCACTAGTAGTGTACAGTTCACAAATGATTACATCCAGGCTGCACACCATTTTTCACTACTTAAGACACTGAAACAAGATCAAATGTTTCGCATGTAGTCGCCATTAATTCCCTCCTTATACACAATCTTATACATGTGCATTACCTTTGTGCCTTTCTACCCAATACAAGCAGCTAACAAAACTACTCACTTGGCAACAGTAAAGCAATTCCATTGCATAAGTCACTAACAAGGGGAAAATGTACATCAAGGGAGTCGTAGCTTTCCAGTTCCAACATATTTCATATCAAATGTACTGCTCTTGCAGCTTTCTGTGCATTTCACATTGACCATTCATTTTTTCAACAATGATTAATACCCCCCCAAAAAATTGTCAACAATTACGCGCTTCTAGTATCCAGGTCTACCAATGCTTATTTTATTTATTTAAGATTTGTTTATGCTGGTCAATGCTGAACAAGTTACAGGCAATGCTCAAACACTGTGCATGCTCGCCAAAATTAACATCACATTCCACAAATCAGTGTCATCAGCAATGCCATGTCACAAATGTGACCAAATACAAAATGTCCTAGAAATGAATTATCACTTATTTAATGTCAAACCTACTCGTTCATCCGCACCAGATTCCAACCAAAGCCTACTGGCTGCATACAGAGATTGGGCTCATAATAATAAAGGGTCAATGTCTTTCTTTCTTCAATTGAATCCTTAAACACAGCACAGATTTACTACACTACACCCTGACATGCTTCACACCACTATACGATACCAATTGCAATCCAATTATTAAACTACATGACAGCACCACATCTCTGGGAATCCAATATGTAAACTGTTAGAAAATTCAGCATCACCGTTTAGTCCACACACATAGCATATACTACTCTGACATACGCAAACACCGCAATAAACTACAGGACTTGCTACTGTACAATATCAACCTAGTTTTCCATTGCTTTCTCCAAATCTAGAAATGTGTCTTGCAATCACCTGTGTCTTCTCTGGCTGTTCACACCTAGCTATATTCTTTGGCAAAGGTGGTACCAACATGGGTGAAATTTCTAAAATGCCTCATTTGGTTTGTACTACTTCCATCATGGGGTCATAAATGTAGTCGAACATTTGCTTCTCAAATATTGGTTTCACCACCCATTCCTGTTTTGCCTTTGGGTACACCACTCTGTATTGAAGCTCTCCTTTAAAAGCTGACTTGTTGGTAGGCCATTGGACAACTGCTTGTTCCTGGTTGTGGTTCTCATTATGGTAAAGGATGGCAAGTATGATTCGTGCTTTCATTCCTGCAAAGCCAAAGTGCTCACATTTGGGGCAGTACTGGCATAGTAATGCATGGAACACCTCCAGGTTTCCAGTGTGGCAGAACTTGATGTGCTTCAGATCTTGAAGAAATGCCGTGTTTGAAACAATCTTCCTTAATGAGCTGTGACATGCATCATCTTCGAGCCACTTTTCATCTCCATCTCTCACTGGCATCTCATGACCACAACAGGAAACCTTCTTTGCACCACTCCAACTGTGACAGTCTGTAACATGGTAGAGCAAAGACAAACATTTTTCCTCAAGGACAACTTCATCGCCTTCGCACATTTCAGCACACCACCACAGGTGATTGGAAATGCTGTGGCACCACTGCAGTAATTCACATTTCCCTTGTCTTTCTCCTACTTCAGCTATTTTCTTTGTCAGACTTTTTGACATATGCCACACATCAAACTGGTGTTCAACCTCTGGAAATTCAATCTGCATCAAGAATCTGATCCCACAATGTCTGTTAGTTGCCACAAGGCTTACCTTTAGATTCTTATCCAGCAAATTAGTCATACATTTCTTGAAAGCTTTCTTCTCCAGGGCCCCAGAAGCAACTTCTATTGTAACCTGCTCCAGGTCAAAATCAATGATCTTTCTAGAGTCCAAGTTCATCATGCTATTTTAGCAATACTTTGGTGAATATCCAGGACTTTCGCAATGCCCGTCCCCAGCAAGCCTGATTTCCTTCTCCTTTGCATCTTCCAGAAGCTGCCTCTGATGCTCAGTCCAGGTATGTTGCAAAACCTGGAACAAGTACTCTCATTGAATGGAATAGAAGGTTGTCTCACTTATAAATTCCAGTCATACATACGCATGGAATTGCGCGATATGGGTATATGTACTTCCACTGAAAAGTACAGATGATGCAAGCAGTAGATTTCCAGCAGGCATTCGACCTATTACTGGTTGACTTTGCCACTCCAGAACTTCGTGTCCACTAATGCAGGAGGCCTTCACAAATACACAGGAACCCATCTTGAATCTCTTTTCCACTTCCACTGCTAGTGTTTTGCATTGAGGACATGTCAGTTTCAAGACTAGAGAATCAAGGCACGATTCGAATACAATGAACTTGGGCTCACGTATCATCCTTTCATCTTCGTCCAGTTCTTCAACTGTGTCTTCCATCTCTGAGGTTGACATGCTGCCTGAAGGGTAGCACCAGTCTGGATCCTTCTCATTATCATCACCTCCGCACTGTGAAAATGAGGATTCACTATGAATGCTTGTCTGAAGGACTTCTGGTGGACGCTTGACTGGAGTGCTGCAAGCCTTTATCTGTAGAGACATATATGTACTGGATCTACTTGTGAATGCCTCACTGACACCATAATCCTCTTGCTGAAGACCTTCAGTCACACTCCTGCTACATGTTCCCAATTTTGTACAACTGTAATCTTCCAGTCCCAATTCACACCTTTCCGCCTGAACAACTTTGGACTTTTTGATGTACATGTGGTCCATCAACGGTGATACTGCAACCCCTGGAAACACTATAGCTGCATCAATCATCTTACAAGGTTGGCTTACTAATCTGGCAACTTGGCTCGCACTCATACACTACAACCTTTTCTCCGGAACTTTGACTTTGTTTGACATGCCACTGTGTTCATACTACAACTCTGAACTTCCATTGTGTATATCTCAATGTCTTACAGCACCTCTTCCTGCAATTCTGCTGCTTGCACCTGCAACAACATTGAAATTAATAAGGGCATACTCAAAGAATGTACTCTGTCAACACCTTAAATGTAGTAACAAAACGGTGGATGAGTACATCCACCTCAATGGGCGAATTTCAATTTACAAATTATACACATGGCATCAGCCAATTTCCAGACTGTAAACCAAAACTGCAAATTAATTTCAGAATTTTGCATTCTGAGCATGAGCCTCCCTTCAGATTAGCTTGTTTTTTAGTTTCACATTCTCATTTACATCTTTGAGCATGCGAAAAAAGTTTGCTGTGAGCTACTGCAGTACTTTCCCCCTTATTAAAAATCAGTATGTAAAAATCCTCTCCTTAAATCTTCGTCTGTCACCCATGAACTGTTCTCATTACATACAAACATGAATCAGGAAAACACTGTTTCCACATGGCTGACATGACATGCTGTGTCATCTTCAACTCATAAACCAGTTATCCATGACTCAAGGATAGCTTAACAATCAGCGAAAGCCTACAAGCCTTTCAGCACTTCACATACTCTTGTGTCATGATACGACATTAACAGCAGATACATATTCTTCCATGATGTCCACTTGACGATAGCAGTTCTCATATTGCCTGTCAAAATCATCCAGCTTACTGTGACATACATAACCATAGCAGTATACCAAAGAAATGCTTGGCAAGTCTCTATTCAGCAAGTACGGATTCCAGCTTACCTCCACATGTTCTTGACAGACCGGATGGTCTTCTGGTTGCTCTTGATCATTCTGCTGTATTAACTCAGCTGCTGGTTCACTTTGCTTATGTTTCACTGCAATGTCAATCTGTCAGAGACAATACAGTCTTACCTCAACCACTTGTTACAATTGAAAGGTTACCAAAATTACAGCATGATACTGAACTAAAAAAATTGCATGAATCAAATACTTACCCTGTGGTCCGCTGACAGTTGTTCACTCACAATTTCCAGCAATGTGGGCTGTGTGGTAGTTAGTAGTTCATCGATAAGCTGCAATGGTTAGAAAAAGCATCAAGTTATAAATACCATTATGGTGTCAACAGTAATTACTGGACAGATTCTTGATTAAACAAATATGCAAACATTTGACCTCAAGATTACTTACATTTCTTTGTTGTTTGCACCGAAGGCGACATATTGTTGATGTCCATGGATTTTTGGTGGATAAACCAGATAGTGTAGGCACCGCATTCTTAATTAGTCTCCTAATTGGACATCATGGCTTCATGCCATCAGGTAGTAGCTGGTGCATAAAGTTCAGTTTGAAATGGCTCTCCTCGCAATGGTTGGAACACATGAAATGCCATGGCTTTGCACTGGTTACCTCAGCTTTGACAAATTTACTTATATTACCGACATCTGTCCCAAAGTTAACCACCCATCAGGTACACAGTTTAATGTCACGTGGAAGCCAATGGAATGATACACAGGGTGGCAGACAGTCTCGACAAATGCCGCAACCATATGCAAAGCACTGAGGCATGGCTGTTATACACCTACAAGAAAGAAAAATAAATTGTGAACTGAAGACTGAATTGTCTAAACATGTTGCAAGTCAAGACTCACTAGAATACAATCCAGGGCATGATGGGTTGCTGTCAGTCTAACTTCCACAAAGTTCAGCATCATGTCTATGCTATATGTCTATTAAAAAGCTAGCTACAGAAAAGTAATTCATTACCTAGAGACACGAAACAGGTAAATGTGGCGTATGTTGGCAAACCATCCATTAATTACAGCAATACCCCAAAGTCCATTCTGCAATGCTGAGCAAGACATCATAGCCACAAAAATCACCCTTGATTACCCACCGAGCAAACACCCACCGTAACAGCAGTACCTTAGCATGTCTCTAAATGGCCTTGTTGTAAGCCACCATTGATCAGACTGAATATAAATCAAAGCATTTTTGACTGTTAGTGAAAGAAACTGAATATGTTAGTCTGCAATCCATCCACATTACCATATGTGCCATCTATTGCCTTTTTCAGTACCATACGGAAAAATCATAGTACAACTATGTCATTTATTGCTTTTGCAGGACTATGACACAGACAGAGGAAGCAAGCAACATGAGCAATGGAACCGTATATACAATTCCGGATGGACAAGTCTAATATCTCAGCTGAACATACTGTAACCTACCATGAAAAATGAATTGTAAAAATAAGTTTGATTCAAACAGTGAAAACTGCACGATAGACAGCAGAAGTTGAATTGCCTAACCTTTCTTTATCCAGTACACATACATGTTCCTAATAAGTCTGCTTTTACAGTAGCATCATGGTACGAGCCACAGCTACGTACTGTAATGAAATATTACACCACTGGCAGGTAGTTGGAGTTGAGTGGATATATGAATCACCCAACTTTCTGCATTACTGGCAAGACTGTATGATGTTCTACATGCATTGATCAGAGCTGAGAATCTAATTATTTTCTGATGAAGTTGTCAGGTAATCAACACTGATCACAAACACATCTTAATCTGATGATTCGAACACTTTATTACTCTGCATTACAGTGCACATTCAGGAGTGTTACAGTAACAATGTATAGTAGCATTTCTTTTCGTATAAACATCCGTTACAGCTGGATAAACAAACTTAGATGACCAGAAGGCCATATCAATGCTCAAAGAAAATCCATAGTCCTTCAAAAGGCTGAAACCCAGTGTAACCCTCATTTGCTTCTTAAGCTGGAAATTTTGCTCTTATTCATGCTACAACACAAGCGGAATGTACCATGCGATTTCCGAAATCAAGCTTGCAATTGTTATGCACCCACAAGACATACACTCTGTAGGCTACCAGGCGGTACAACCTGAAACAAAACGAATTTCAGTAATTTTACACCATGTACTAAGCAGTCGACTAAATTTGTCCAGAGATGCTTCTTAGCCTTCACCAACTGTGATGGCGTGGCTATGTGCATACATGTCAAGCAACACTGCTGTCATCCAATGGTAGTCAGTTGTGTGCAACACTAGCCAATTACACATATGAGCTCCCATATATACAAACACAGTTGTATGGTTATAATGCTTCCAACATGAAATGTTGCTAACTATGCCCTCCCTTTACACATTAAAATATGCAACACAAGCAGCCAGACACAGTCCCACCTAAGCAGCAGTTGAAACAGTGAAACATTTACCTTTTTATCCACTGTGTGCGTCGATATCTTCCTCTAAGCATATACTGATATACACATATATATATATATATATATATATATATATATATATATATATATATATATATATATATATATATATATATAATTTGTAGAATGTGTGGTAATAAGCAAGCCGTTTTGAATTGCGGGAGCATAGTGATGCATGGGTTACTTCCTAATGCCGAGTTTATTTGTCTCCTTTTTTCGATCGCGCATGGTGATGACACACAGCAGTGGCATTCACATACTGTGGTCATCAGCAGCATGAAGCCGCAGAAGCATCACTGCATGTCCGCTAGAGTATAGCCATCAGGGTGTACTGTTGGCTCTTCAGTGTCATTGCTGCTGCTCATATGCTGTTTCCTCCTAGGCTCTCCTAGGTGATATGTGGGCTCAAACTGATAACCCTGTCTTGAACTCTGACCTTGAAATGCCATGTGAACAGTGAAACTAAAAAAAGAAGGGCTAACACCAGGAATAATAAGTCACAATCTGGTCATGAAAGAGTAATTGATTTATCTGCAGAGTCTCAAATACATGTAGAAATAGTAAATCACATATGCAAGGCTTACAGAGATATTGCAGCCAGTGGTCATGCACTGAACTGTTTACTTATATGTACAAGCAGATCAGGCATGTACCGCACAAATTGGTATTGGCTACTGTGTCCAGGAAACACATGCATATCAAACCGGAAAAGCTTACTTCGATATCTTGACTTTCATGCACAAGGTCAGCTGTATGGGTTCATTGTAGTGCACCAAGATCACTAACAGTTAGTGTGGAAATAAGACGTGAAAGCACTGTGCAAATCCCAATTAAAAACCGTGAATTTTCACCTAACTGACATTATGTCTAAATATTTATGAATGTTCAGCAGCATTACTTTGTGTAGGGACGAGCCAAGGCCGCAACAAATCGAAGTGGACTACACCTCAGCTCAAGAATGGATACAAAAGGTGCAGCAACTAATAACTTAAACAATTCTTGTTTTAAAAATAGGCCCAAAAGTTAAGGACACATTATGGTGTAACAGAATAACAACCCACAAGCTCGGTATCTAAGAAACCATTCTTCCAACAAACAGCAGCCCTCTACTAGGTCTACCACCATGTACTTTTAAATCACAACTGGGACACAGCCACACCCTAAAGAAACAAGGTAGTACAGAGGCAAGCATCATTATGCCTAATCCTGCATGTTAACATCCCCAGCAAGCGACAGGCTGCATAACTCTCAGACAAAAAGCTGTTCTAAGTTTTGTTATTGAACCCTTGAAACCTGGATTAATGACAGCTAACACAACTGGAACAGGAAAAACAAAAAAAAATCTTAGTCAGCATTCGCACATGTACTGAGGGAGCACATTGAAATCACCTTGCCTGTTCGTAAATGCCTATTTAAAAAAATTCCGTTATATACTGGGAAAACACCTGTTGCAGAGATCTCGGAATGTACATGAAAATAATTTCATGCAAACACTATATTTCAGCAAACCTGTAGCACAACATGATTCAACTCTCAGAAATAAAGGAAACCCAGCTCTTAACCATCATACAACCTGCACAGGTTTGACGCCTTACTCAGACCCACAGATATCCCTTCCTAGCAAAATGGCAAAGACTATTTCCCTCCCCAATTATCCTAAGCAGCAAATAATTTTGTAAAACAATGTAACCAGTGGTGTATCAGTACTTTCTGGTGCCATGGGCTTTCTCAGTCGCCGGCCCCTTCTGCCCCACAAAACTATGGTAAAATGGGCCTCCCTATACACAGCCCTCCCGTGCAGCCCTTCCAGTGGCACATTACATGGCTATTTCTCCACATTTACCAGAAACAGTAATGTGCATATTACTTCCACTATGATTACTTGTAACTCATTTGAAAAATTGTAAATTTTACTTTAAAAATACTGATAGAAATCTTCTCAACAAAGCAAGAGACTCGCACACTGGACACTTGGCATTACAAATTCTCTGCCATCGGAACTCACATCCACAGCAACAGCACTGTGACCCACATGCAAAGAAAATGTATCTGGCCAGTGTCAGGTATAGTTCACCTTTGAGCTATTATCACATCATAGGCCCCATTGCACACATACTAACTGCTGTGCAAACATACATGCTGTTTATTCACCTTCCTGATCGTATTAACTTGTATTCCTGTATTCCTTGTGCAATAGTGCAGTCTTGATTGACAGTGGGCAGGATTCACGAAGCCTCCGTGTAAGAGTTATAACTCTTACACGGAGGCTGCAGTTAAACGGAGTGATGTCAGCATGCTTTGCATATTCATGAGAGCATGCTGAATCACACCTAAGGCTAACACGGTCCGTGGAAGACAGTAGGGGGTGTGTCCGTAGGCCGAGCCCTGCAAGCGGACACGCCCCCAGAAGAGTAAAAGTGCCCAAAGTAAACACCCATGACAGAGGCCATGGAAATGTGAATAAACACAACACAACACATGCCCCCACAGACTATGAACATAAAATATATAAATGAACATGTTATATATTTTTTTAAATCGTAAAGATGTTTGCCCGTGAGTGCGCTCGTTTGCGCAGGCATGCCCGTAGCTCAGCCACAGTTAGCAGTCAGTGGAAAAGGATATAAGAACTAAATATGCAAAGTAAGCCAAGAAGCAATAGCGTAGCGGTAGAGATGTCGGCTGAAGAGCAGGCATTCATGGTTCGATCCCCCACAACATCATTTTTTTTTAGTAAAATAAGCACGAAACAAGTCCCTGACAAATATGTACACATATAAAATTATATTTTATGTTAAATGTAATGAAATAGTCCATTTATATTGAAGAAATGTGAGATAAGAAAACAATAAAAAATGCGAGATGTGACTATAGCTGAGCTACAGTTTAACAAGGTGAGTGCATCTGCCCGTAGGTGAGCAGTGGTTTAACAGGTGCAAAATGAGTGCCCGTAGGTGAGCAATGGTTTAACAGGTGCAAAATGAGTGCCCGTAGGTGAGCAGTGGTTTAACACGCTGAAACTGTGTGCCCCTAGCTGAGCTGAGCGTAATATGCGTGCTAACAGCCAAATGAGGCGTAAACCAGCATACCCCGTTTGTGCGGAGCTGCGCAGCGCGCTAACAAGCTAACCGACGGGCAACGTTGAACAAGCTGTAACAAAACTGTCTTTACACAGACACATCCCCTAGCCTGTCTAGACAGTCATAAAATATAAAAAGCAGTGGCCAGGTTTGAACCCAGGATACCATGCACCATAGTCAAGGTACTGAACCACTAAGCCATGACAGCTGTACTTAGAAATGCAGTAATAGCAAATATATAGGAATGAATAGAAAGTGGAGCATGACAAAGCAGGTTTTGTGAAGTTGATACAATTCCAAAATGGCCAATCACAGATAAGTGCGGGAAAAATGGTATATATAAGCCCCATAAGCGGGAATACACAGCATAAACGATTGTAGAACTGACTTGCAGCCAGAATGTCAGGAGTAGGAGAGGGTAGTTGCTTTCGAGCACAGAGGTGGGGTGTTAAGGAGTCCAGATACATGGTCTGGCTCCTAGTCCACAATCATGAGGCCCAACTCATGCAGGGCCAGGTCCTGTGGGGAGCATATAGGGCTGAGGCGTGGGACCGGTTGGCTCATGATCTCACCAGTGCCACAGGGATTCCAAGGACTGGTGAGCAGGTCCGTCACCACCATGCGGACCTGAAGAGACGCAAGCAGGACCAATTGAACCTTTGGATCCAGGAGGCCCGGCAAATGCCCAACGCCCCACTACTGAGTAAGTTACATTTAATTATGTATGTAAGAAATTAAATTAGCTGATATTATGGAGATGTGTATTCCAATATTACTTCATTTATATTACAGCTGCAGGTGTCCGTTCTGCGAACCGCAGAGCCTATGGCGATAGGCTGGTGCGGTTGTGCCAGCAGGCAGGTCAGTAATCCACTCCCAGTAACTGTAAAGAAATATAAAAGTATGACAGTTAGCAAAAGAGTGCAGTGTAGTCACTAAGTAATAAAATGTGCAAGTAACAGTGTAAAAGTGTTTGCAAGTATTGCTTGATTACAAAAGTGTGTTGCAGTCTGTAATCCAAACAGAAAAATGAAAATGTCTGAAATAAAGTCTGAAATAAAGATGCCCCACCTGTAATATAATAGTACACAACCTGCAGCAGGCTGAAAAGTACAGCTGCAGAAGATGAGCAAATCACATGTGTGAAATATATCCCTGTTGAAATACTGAAACATGACAGAAGTGAGACTGCTGGAAAGGATTGTAATAACTACAGGTAAAACATGTCAATAAAGCCTAAAGTAAGTACCATCCTGAATAGTAAAATGAAAACAAGCGAGAGAGTGTGAGAAAGAGTTATGAATCCACCAATAAAGTAGTAATAACCCCTGAATAAAGTATACTGCAGTCAGTACAGAATGAAATGAATGTGACAAGTAGAACCAAACTGCGAAATGTGTTCAAAGTGTTGCTGCAGCTGGAATGTGTATCCCAAAATCTGGATATGTTGCTCTCAGTCTGCAATATGCAGATAGTATGATTGTCTGAAATATCAAACATCCACAGTTGTCTATAGCTATATAAAGCAAATGTAGCAGGATGATGTAGCTGAACAAAGCCAGATATGAACGTGTATGAATAACAATAAAATGTATATTGATGTAGCAGTAACAGTCCTATCACCAAATTGAAGTAGTTATCATATAGGAAACTGTAGTTAGAACAGTAGTGTGTATATATGTGCAGCTATTAGAAATGTACAGCATATGTATTGGTATTCGAAGGTGTTAATATTATTTTCTTCACCCCACCCTATAACCACATATAATCCATTCCACGTGAAATTGGTATGTGCAATCACAATTAACACCCCTGGACATTTGTCCTGTTGGGTCATAAATATTTGCATGTATGTTGATGCATCTGCCCTGTTCATACATCCAAACCTGATGGCCTGTTGCCATCAATCAACCCTGCATGTTGTTGGACTGTGTATTGCTGTTCCAATTATGCATGTGTTATGCTCGCTGTTCAATGGTGTGAATATCTGGGTGTTTGGTTAATGGGAATACTAATGCATGCTGTTACAACTAATTGCGAATGGTATTGTATGTTACTAACCCAAACTGTCATGACATAATGCAAAACATAGGACGACAGGGAAGGCGGGTTCCAGCGGACCCACCTCTCCCACCTCAGCTGGCGAGTGCACCTGGCACTAGTGCCCAGTCTGGACCCTCCTCTGGTGGCCCTGTGCCACCTGCGGGTGGAAGTGCTGCAGGGGATGGGGCCCGTCCCCCCTCTGCAAGCGTGGCCGTAGGAGAACCACCACTCACCCTCCATAGCGTCCTGACTGTGGTGCGTAGGGAGATCCAAGACTCTGTTCTTGGGCCCCTACGCCAGCTTGAGGCACAGGTGGCACAACTTACTGGCATGCCTGTTGCCCGGCCTACACAGCCCCCAGCACAGCCCCATCCTGGGCAGTGAAGGAACAGTGGCAACTGCCCATGGGTGGGGATATCAGTTCCACTGTTGCCATCTGTGGGCTCATGGGCTCTGGATATCCAAACCTCCATCCCCGTCAATTGTGTAACCCCCCCACACGTGTTATACACCGCCCCTGTATGTGTCTTGTTTGTCTTGTCTGTTGACCTACCCAACCTACCTATCCAGCTATACCGACTTCCTTCATCTGACATACCATTCTCACCTGAAAAAAAAAAAAAAAAAAAAAAAGGGCACTCTGCACCCACAAAAAAATTACGCCCCATACATAGCTGCTCATTCCGCACATATGTATGCTGGACATGGAAACTATCAATAATTACAATTGGCTGTACAACAAGTATTATTGTTGTCCTGACACCTCTCTCAGGGGTGGAAGGTTTCAAATGTCACACCAAATTACATACATATGCACAGCTGTTGCTGATGAAGAAATGGGCAGCTATGGGCCTTACCTACATCCCTCCTGCAAAACCCGAGCTTGTTTCCCTACTGTCTTATCCTCTTTGTGACCCCTTTTTCACCACTTTCCTGTCTCCCCATTTTCATTTTTTCAAAGAAAATAGCGTGGGTGTGCGCAAGAGTAAGCACGTTTAAGCGGTTGTAAGCGGGTGTGCGCATGTGTGCGCGGAGCTAAACGCCAGTGCGCATGTGTGAGCTCTGCGCAAACCAGCGCTAACCTGGTTACAACTGCTTAAAAGTGCCTTAGTCACTCTGATTGACAGGTCCTGTAGTCAGTTCAAAAGCAAAATATAATCCCACTGTCAGTCCCGAACCCAGGACCTTGGAAACACTAGTCTGCATGACTTACCACTAAGCCATGACTGTTATACAAGAGCATTGTGCTAAAATAAATATATCATGTAATAGTAGGAATGAATGTAAAGGGAATATAGGATGTGTAGTACACAAAGCATGTCATGTATATTTACTGTCAAATCTAGTGGATATCTATGATAGTAGTGTGTGAACAGAAACAGCCATGCTAGTTGGTAGCTAGTAGGTAATAATGTCACTGTAGCACCTTGCAAGCCACACACATACTCACAGCAGGATAATCACTGCCCATGCCCCACAACCTCTTACAGGAACACATCCGGACCAAGTAATAAAATATGTGGAGCAAAGGGCCAAAACCAGGGACACATTACAAATAATGCTACAACAAACTTAGACAGTTCAAAGAGTAACAGGTTCTGCATTTTGTGGGATGTTTGGAAGGGTATGAAGTCTGAAACTTAAATGTTTGTCACTATATTCTGACTTCAGCCCAGAGTGATTTGCCAGAAAAAGCTGTGCATGAGATATTGACCAAAATATGAGGCAGAAATGTGGACAACCTGCAAATATTTGTACACATGAGAGGTTTGACACCACCATATTTGAATAGTTAAGAGCCTAGACATAGCAACAGTGACTGAGTTACAGGAATGCCCCACAGACTCCATGTGAAATGCACAAACAGTAGGCAGAAAGGTGTTACAACACATGCAATGGTAACTATGAAGTCCTGAAAGTATGCACCACTTGCATGGCAGAAAAAGTGTAGTAATACATATGCTCATGCTATCCCACAGTCACAACTGCAGCATACCAGACAATTTAATGGGTGTACCCCACTGATATGTACCATTCCATGAGGCAGATAACAGATGCACCTGAGAATCTCTGCGGCCTGCTCAGCAGCATACTCAAATACCCTAATAGATGTCAAGGCCCACACCATGGCCAGACCACACTGCATGCTGTAACACCCTAGCAGATATAGCAAGCATTCCAAGGTGTGAATGTACATGGAAAATAGGAAAGCCACAGCAGCACACTACAGTCAGAACACATAGCAGGCATACAAGTAGTGACTGTAAAGGGCAAATATTGAAGCCATAGCAACAAAGTGCAAGAGCCACTGCTATACACCAGTTACACCACGTCCCACAGGAAAGCACACACACACACACACACACACATTAACAGTAGTGGTAGTCGTAGGTGTCAGTGTACACACACAGTTAGTACAGGAAACTGGAGAAATGAATGGAGAAATGTTAATCTACAACACAGCTGGAAATATGAGAGAGATACCAACCTTTACACTCACAGAACATTGTCCACAGCATGCCAGCATGGTCCCTGCCTTAAAATCTGAAAGGGCTACGCCTATCTCACATACCTTTTTATAGCACTGTTCTGAAATCACAGTGAGAACTGCAATCAGTACACAACTGGCTGCATGCAATTAGCAAATGTTGGCTAACAATTGGTGCAGAGGCCATCACATGGACATATGCAGATACCTACAAAAGCATGCTGTACTCCCAGTCCACACATGCAATACTTTCATTGCACCCTGAGGAGGAAGTGAGAGACAGAGAGAGAGAGAGAGACAGAGACAGAGACAGAGACAGAGAGAGAAAAAACAAAATTAAACATACACAAACAAAACTGGTCAGCAACAGCCACCTGAAAGCTGACAACTGGCAAGTGGAGCAGCAGGACACAAAACCAGATGGCAACATAAGCAGCTGTGACAAACACAGGTAATGTAAAGTAATACTATAAAGGTCTACATACTGTGAACCCTCCATATGTGTCATTGGCCTGTATCCATATGTATATGAAGATGTGCAAAGGGCAGGGGACATACAGCAACTATCAGTGAAGGCTGTACATACATTTGTATGTGAGAGCATTTATGTGCACATATCAATGTAGGTTGAATGTAGGTTGTAGTGCAATGTACAAAGTAGGTTTCACAGTTATGTATGTTTAGCAGTATGTTAGTGTGTGTATACAGTATGGTAAACAAACATGTTGATATGTATCTATCATATGGATACGTATGTATGTCAAAATATGTATGCATATATATATATATATATATATATATATATATATATATATATATATATATATATATATATATATAAAATATGCCTATATGTATACATACATAGAGAGAGAGAGATGTAGGAATACATAGACAGATGTAGATAGATAGAATATGTACAAACATATATATGTAATACACACATACAGATATAGATATATGTAGATACATATACATAGACAGACAGATCTGACTATCTACAGGTATGACTGTATATGATGACCTCAACAACCGCTGTTCCACCCCCTCTGTCACTCTCACCCCCTCTCTGTCACCCCCCCCTCCATATCTATAGCAATACATGTACATCAGTATATAGACAGACAGATCTGACTATCTACAGGTATGAATGTATATGACGACCTCAACACCACCTGTCCCACCCCCTCTGTCACTCTCACCCCCTCTCTGTCACACCCCCCTCTCCATATCTATAGCAATATATGTACATCAATATATAGACAGACAGATCTGACTATCTACAGGTATGACTGTATATGATGACCTCAACACCCCCTGTCCCACCCCCTCTGTCACTCTCACCCCCTCTCTGTCACAGCCCCCCCTCTCCATATCTATAGCAATATATGTACATCAATATATATATGTGTATATGTATACAGACACATATATATATATATATATATATATATATATATATATATATATATATATATAGATATATCTATATACATATATATATATATATATATATATATATATATAGAGAGAGAGAGAGATGTATATATATTCTGAGTGAGGCACATGTGTACAGATGTATTGCAACAGGTGCCTGGTGACAAAGGCATGGAGTGAACACCAGTGTCAAACCTGGAGTACCATACCCCATTTCAAATCACCTACACCAGTAACCACCAGATATGTGATTGGCTGCCCACCACTGCATGTGTCAGGGGAGAACAGGGTCATAAATGTGTACAATAGTCCCCCTAATGATATTCACAGTGGCACACTATTCCTGGAATACCTGCACATGGTATGTGTCAGCAGACATGGTGTATCAGCTATGGACATGTAGGTCAGTGTACCCCTCCACATCACATAATGGCTGCCATGGTATGTACCTCACATGACAGCTACAGATATGGAGAAGGACAGAGTGATATGTACAACACTGTGACAATGCACTCAAACACATTACCAATTCACAGTGACTGACAACACCAGAGTACACACATACTACCCACATAGAGGTTACCACTCCTGGATTTACATACTTAAGTCACACCCATGACTTTGGATGATTGGGTCTTGGTTTTGTTTGGGATAGCATGATCCATGCATTCCTGGAGATGTCCGTAGAATGCATTTATATAGGATTCTGCAGTTTGGGCTGTAGTTTCCACTGGCCCTGGGGCCTTGAAGGATTCCACTTCGGTTTTGAGAAGTGAGAAGTTCACTTTTGAGAAGTTTTTCACTGTGGTTTTCTGGGCTAGGGGTGGGGTCGGGATGTGGACATCCAGTGAAATTAATTTATGGTCTGATCTTACCAATGAGGGATATACTTCTGGTGTGGAGCATAGATTCCCCATGTTGGTAATGATCAGGTCTAGTATGTTGTCCCCTCTTGTGGGAGTGGTGACTAGTTGTTCCATAGCATTTGAGTTTATAATTTCCAGGAATCTTTGGGCTAAGGTGCTGGGGCTTGAGTAGTGCTTCCAGTCAATGTTTGGGTAGTTGAAGTCGCCCAATATAATGGTGTTCAGAGAGATCTTCATGTTCTCCAATGTTTTCAGGAAAGCCGAATGGGATTCCTGACTTTGAGAGGGTGGTCTGTAGGATGCTATAAACTGAAAAGCAGTCTTGCCCACTGTTAGTTGCACATGGATGGTCTCTGATACTTCGTGCAATGCCACTAACCTGGAGGTGTGGATATCCTTGATAAATATGGAAACTCCCCCTCCTTTTGTGGTTCGGTCTGGGTTTTGGGGACGAAAAGCATGATATGAGGTATAGCCTGGTAGTGCTGGGGTGCTCTCTGGAGCATTGAACCAGGTTTCTTTCGCTGCACAGATATCGATGTTCTCCATACTGAGGAGAGCTTTGAGTGCGTGCATCTTGAGGTTAAGACTTCTGGCATTTAGCAGCATTACCCTTAGTTTCTTGTTCCTTGTGCTGTCTATGGGGGTGGGTTTGACTTTTGAGCCTTGCCTAAAAAAGGCACTATGGGGGTGGCAAGAGCCTTTGCCAATATCCGAAAGCCCAGTGGTGACAGGTGCAAGCCGTCCCTAGCGAAGCAACGTGGCTTGTCGAGCATGTCATCCCAGGCTGACAGACACTGGATCCCCTTTGAATGACACCAAAATTTTAGCCAATTGTTAAAATCGATCATTTTGTCTTTGTACTGTGGCATCATTCTAGGTGAGGGTAAGATGCTGCTCAAGGTCAGGGTCATACCAGCCTGGGCTACATGATCAGAAAGCTCCTCTATGTCTCTTTTCATGTAGTCCAGGGAGGTGCCTCAGGTCATTCACACCAGCATGTACAATGACTGAGTCATATTTGTTTTTGCTTTGGAGTGACCTGAGTGCTTGCGTTATGTGTCGGATCCTAGCACCCGACAGGCAGCTCACTGTGACCTTCTCTTTATTCAGCCTGGTGAGTGGGACGTCAGTGTGTCTGACAATAGAGTCACCTAAAACAAGAGTATCAGGTGTGTTATTCAGCCTTAAGGGCTGTGGCTGCTTGGCACACTGACTTTGTGGGTTATGTGTTGTGTGTGTTTTGTTTTGAGGTAGCATTTGCTTGGATGTCTGCTTTGGAGGTCTCAGTTGCTTAGGTAGATTTTTATTTAGAGCCTCCGAGTATGTTTTTGTGTATTTATGTGTTTGGTTCGCTGATGTGGTTGGACTATGTGATACTGGAATTGTGTTGTGTGAGGTTACCTTCTTCTCCTGACTGGTTACACCAGTTTTGAGATGAGAGAGCTCAGCCTCCAGTTTGGCTAAATAGTTGCATCTCTCACATATATTTGAACCTGTTTGGAGGAGGAGAGGGTTGTCCATGTACATGAGACAGTTGTAACATTGCCTCAAAATTCCCAGATTCACCAGCTGTACTGGAGAGGAAACCATTGACTGACCTTTGGACATGCTAGAGTAATAGGGAAACTGAATTTAAGATGGACCAATAGAGGACAGGGTAATCGTAGAGAGTATAAGAGTAAGTAGTGCTTATGGTTTGATAGTGCTAACTTGTAGGATTACTTAATTGGACCAGTGAAGGGCCTTAGAATGAGAATATGGTGTTTAACTTGAGAGATAGAGCAGTTCTAAGGGAAAAAGTGAAGAGCAGACTTTGTGGAGCCAGGAATAGTTTAAACCCAATTAGGCGGTGCTGCCCGTTGTTGCACTATGCACAAAAATGTGCAAAACCGTGCAAAAGAGGTTTTTAAGAGAGGAAGATGAAGGAGTTTTGGAATTGACCCAAAATGGCCAATAAAACTACAGTTTCAAATCAGTAACCACTCCCACAGGGGCAGGCAGTCTGGTGGACCCCTGCCATAAATAAACTGTACAACAGAAGGAGGAAGCTACTACATGATAGAGCAAAATCCCTAATAGGGAAGGCATCTCTGATCAGTACTAGCAAAAAATTACGATCCCTCATAAAATCCTCCAAGGCCAGCTTCGAGAGAAAAATTGCACAGGACACCAAAGACAATCATAAGGCTTTTTTCAGTTATGTTAGAAACCTGGGATGCAACTCCCAGACTTGTCCTGAGTTGATTCTAAATGACAAAAAATACACTGAACCCACAGACCGCCAATATCCTGGAAGACCGGTTCAGTGCAAACTTCTCCACCCCCTCCCCCCCAAAAGAGCAAGTATCTATCCTGGCAGAGGGCTGCCTCCCAAACATCTCAGATGCTCAGGTGAAGGCTGCCCTCTCCAAAGCAAAAAACACTGCTTCCATGGGACCAGATGGCGTCCCAGGTTGCGTCCTACATGAACTACAAGAGGAACTAATCCCTCAAATAAAACAGCTATACAATCTCAGCCTCACTACAGGATATGTGCCCACAGAATGGCGTACAGCAACAGTGGTCCCACTCCACAAAGGTGGAGCCTCTACGGACCGCGGAAACTATCACCCCATAAGCCTGACTAGCTTAGTCTGCAAGGCTATGGAGAGGATCATCATGGAGCTCATAAACAGACATTGGGGACCTACAGACACTAGATCCTACCCAGTTCGGCTTTGTCAAGGGCAGATCCTGCCTTTTGAACCTGGTTGACTTCTTTGAAATAGTCACCAAAGCCATAGATGAAGGGAAGGTAGTCCACACAGCCTATCTGGACCTTGCAAAGGCATTTGACACAATACCCCACTCGGGCATCATAGATAAGCTATCCAGCTTAAATATAAACCCCTATGTCACAAGATGGGTCAAACTGGCTCAAAGACAGAACCCACAGAGTGAGAGTTGCTGGAGCCATGTCAGACTCAAAACCGGTCACAAGTGGCATCCCACAGGGTTCTGTCCTGGGACCACTCTTGTTCGGTATATACTTTTCTGAGGTACAGGCAAACGTGAGAGGACTATGGCTCACCAAGTTCGCAGATGACTGCAAACTGGGCGCCATAATCAACTCTCCAGCTGACACAAACATCCTTCAAAAAGGTCTCACAGAGACAGATAACTGGTGCCAGCGCCATGGTTTAAAGCTAAATGCCAAACAATGTATAGTCATACCCTTTGGCAAAAACAATGTGCCCACAAATTACCACATAGGCGGAAACCCATTAAGTTCAGAGAAAGTTATTAGGGACCTGGGGACCCAAGTTGATAGCAATCTCTCCTTTGAAAACCACATTGCCAAAGTGGTTAGAAAGACCTTCTACATAGCCCACCTCATCACAAAGGGTTTCACATCTAGATCAAGAGAGGTAATCGTGCCCCTTTATTCATCCGTCATCAGGCCCATCATAGAATACAATGCCCCTTTTGGGATGTACCTTACCCGACACCTGCAGCAATTAGAAAGACCCCAAAAGTATCTCACCAAGAGGATCAAGGGTCTCAAACAGATGCCATATGCTGCTCAGTTAAAAAAACTCCAGCTCTACTCTGTTGCATACACCCTACTTCGAGGCGATCTATGCCTGGCATACAAAGCTATGTCAAATCCAGAATTAATGGACATGCTCCACCTCAGTAAATCTAAATCCCTTAGAGCCACATGCTCGAGGGACTTGAACCTCAGCACAGAAATAAATAGAACTTGCTGGAGGGACAGATTCATAACCCAGAGGCTCCCTTCGCTCTGGAATAGAATTCCAGTTCATGTGAGGCAGAGCACCTCACTGAATCTCTTCAAGAAGAATCTCGATAAGTGGATGGGGGATCGTAGGTTTGTCCCAGGGATTACTCCCATGTCACTATTAGACAGAGGCACAGTAAACTAAACTTTAAAAAGGGCACAGTATACTCAAATCAAGGGGTGGCGTAAGCCATACAGAATCGGGCTAGGCTTATAATTGCCCCAGGGCAGATAGCCTAGTATGAACCTATGAACCTATGAACCTATGACAGATGTCCAACAACCATAGTAACACCTCACACCATCCACAACCTAAATAATTGCTGTGTGCCGTCCATGCCACTGCAATAGAGAGCACATGTGGAGGTAAAGGTTCCTACCCACAGATAAGACATACCCTGCAATAAACCACACAGTGTTAAGAAGCAAGACTCCCCATGAGTACATGTCACACATACCCCTGCTGAATGTTAGTCAGATAGGTAATATGCCATATGAGTCACCCTGTGTAACTGTTTGACAGCATCAGGTACCATCCCACCACATGTGTCACAATGGTCAGTGTAGCAGAACAGTATGCTGCTGCAGTCCCAGGGGCAATAACATATTGTATAGTATTGTATTGTAATGTATTGTATTGTGTTGTATTGTATTGGTATGTTGAGGTGCCTCCTTTGCGGAGTGGAACCACTGCTGCTGTGCACCAGTGTACAGGTACATATCCTGTAGTCAGGCTAGTGTTACATAGCACTTCTATATGTGTGTTTAGCTCCTGTCAGAGTTCATGTAGCATGCAACCGGGGATACCATCAGGTCCCATTCATGTTGTGTATTCTGCTTTACTGAGGGCGGCTCTCACCTGGACATCTGTGATGACAGGGAGGTTACAGTCAGCTGGGATAACTATGTCTTATTTTGGGGGAGAGGGAGGGGTGAAACCTGCACTGAGCCTGTCTGCCACAATGTTGTCAATATCTGTGGTTTCAGTGAATTATTTGTTGTTGTGTACTAACTATGAGCATAGTGGAGGGATTCTGACCAGGTTGCTAACATAACTGAAGAAGGCCTTGTGGTTATCTGTAGTGTCCCTCTTGATTTCCCTCTCAAAGTTGCCCATGGATATTTGTATGAGGGAAAATAGATCCTTACTAGTGCTGCTCAGAAATGCCTTCCCTTTATGGAATTATGCTCTGTCTTGCAGTAGCTTCCATCTTTTGTAATACAATCTGTCTATGGCTGGGGTCCACCAGACAGGATGCTGTCCCTTTGTGGAGAGTGTCTTGGCCATATATGGGACTGCATGATCCATGCATTCTCGGAGATGTCCGTAGAAAGCATTTGTGAAGGGGTCAGCATTGTGGGTTGTGTCTTCCACTGGCCCAGTGGGCTGAAAGCATACCATGTCACTGTTACAAAGTGTAAAGTTTGCATGTGCAATGTTATTCACTATAGTCGTTTGTGCTGGTGGTGGAGGTGGGATATGTATATCCAGGGCAATTAGTTTGTGGTCAGCTCACAGTAGTTGATGATGTAGCCCATACAGTACCTAGATACAACCCCCAGAGTGAGGAGGTGCTCTGGACCTGAATCAGTGTTCTGACTGCTGGGGTTTGGTAGTATGTCGTATGGAGTGTGCCAGGTACTGTTACACAGTTGCTGGCTGAGCACTGATACCTGGCCATTTACATGTGTATCCACCAATAGACAGACAGATGCTATATATGTGAGATATGTCATATCATAACAGTCGAGTAGCATGTGTAGTATGTGTGCCAAATTCTGCTGACATATATTGCTGATATCAGGTTATTTCCTTTTTCAGGAACATGGCTCACCCGCGAAATCCAGCTTACTCCACAGCTGAGGATGAGGAGATACACCAGAGCCTGGTGCAGGATTATGCAATACTCTTTTCCCGCACCAGCCAGAATCAGCAGGAGAGGGCTGCACTGTAGCAAGACCTGGTCCATCGGGTAAATGACATAGGCACGCATAATAGGACATATGAGCAGGTATGACATCACTGCAGTGATTTAATCAGAAATGTCCGTCAGCGTGCGTCAGATATCCACAGGCAAGAGGTCACCACAGGTGGTTGGGTGGCTACACATCCCCCACTCACCAGACTGGAGGGACTACTCATGAGTGTAGTGGCTCCAGTATGCCAACAACAACAACAGCAGCAGACATGCATTATGATGGAGGCTGGAGCCACGCAGCAGCAAGACTATGAGCGTGCAGGTAATATGCCATATGTATAGTTGACTGTTGTGTACACTGGTAGTTAATGCATGTGTGAGGTGTGTCCTTGAATTGTAGCTGTCATCATAGTATTTAATGTGCAAGTGTGATATCCTCAATATCAGCAGCTGACCTGTGAAAGGCGACTGTTGTACTACTGACCTGTATCATACTCAGTAACAATGGCACAGTTGTGCCCACTGACATTAGTTTCCTCACTTCTGCAGGTCCCTCCAGTGTAACAGCAATGCAGCCTATCCATGCTGGTGAGTGTGTATTAACAATACCTTTAATAGTCTTGATAGTAATAGTAATATTAGGCTCACTTAGTAGTGCTCTGTGTATGCATGCAGGTGTGTCTGTGTCTGTGTGTTGATATCTCGCATACTGAGTAGTGTACAACTGTGTGCAACTGTGTGCAACTGTGTGCATGTGCACGTGTGCACGTGTGCATGTGTGCATGTGTGCATGTGTGCATGTGCGCATGTGTGCATGTGTGCATGTGTGCATGTGCATGTGTGCATGTGTGCATGTGTGCATGTGTGCATGTGCACATGTGTGCATGTGTGCATGTGTGCATGTGTGCACATGTGCATGTCTGGACCTGTGCATGTGTGGATGTGTGCATCACTGGTAATATTGTGTAGACATTGTAAACTGTGTTTCCTGTTTCCCTCCCACAGGTTCTGGTGCTGCTCTGGTGTCATGCAGCAGGGAATCTGAAGCAGGTGCCATGGGTACTGATAATGATGACATCTGTGTAATGGCACAGGAAGGTATGCCAGGGTCAATCATTGATCAGCCGATTGACAGTACACAGCTGTCAACCCCATCAATGTGCACAGTTATCCTGCCAATACACCCTTTGTCACCAATGTCCCTAGGTGATGGACAGCATACAGTGGGCATTGACCAAGGTAATGTGGTATCTGAGGCACATGCCTACCCACACAGCAGCCATGGGCATGGCCCTGAGATGGTACCACACAGACAGATGTCCAGGGGTTCTCGTGGGAGCATCCGTGGGCATACTTCCCCTGTCAGACATGCCCACAGAGGTCTTACAACCTCAGCTATGTTTCGGGCTGTCATGCAGGCACAGTCACGTATGGAACGGTACACCAGACAGGGTCTGAGGGAGCTGACAGCATGTCGCACAGCCATGACTGACAGTATGCGTGACATTGCGGCTGCCATCTGTAATTTCACCGATGTCATAGACAGACGTTGTGGGGACATATTAGACTGGTTCCACAACTACATGTCCATGAGCCAGGGCGATGGTGGACGGTTGAGGCGTCGACGTGGGCGTATGCCAGCAACAGCAGCAGCTGGCAGTCATCGTGGATGACAACAGGGCTGCGGCCACCCCCATAGTGCCAGCAGCAGCCCCAGCAATGCTGGGTCTGTGCTGTCATCAGACCACCCCAGGAGACCACGTGCATGTGGCTCTGGCCAGGCCTGACAGGGATCTGTGTCCAGTCAATGAACACCTGCTTCTGATGACAGTACCCAGTCTGGGTTGGTACCGGATACGGTCCGTAGCACCCCTGCAAGGCACAGGTACCGTGTCCGTGGCCAGAGACACTGATCTGTATGACCTGGCAGGTACAGTCTGTGGCTGTCCACAAACACCAGTATATGGCAGCCATGAGGTGGAATTGTGTGCATCCATACACACATGCGAATTGACAACACCTAGGGCTACCGCATACACACACACACTGCATCAACATTGCCCCACCTTGTACTGCTGTCCCTCACCAACACACATACACATACATGTCAATTGGTGGTATCGGTGGCTGACTCAGGCATACCAAGTTCACACCCTGTGCATATGATGAAACTGTGCCACCTCCTGCAATCTGTAACATCAGTGCAGGTACAGGTTAACATGTTGCTGATGCACAGGGTGACTACATAGACGTGTAGTAATAGTATCATGTTGTTAACAGTACTGTGTGCTGAAATAATTGTGGGTATATCACAGCATGCCTGATGCAGTAAGGGTATGATTGTCATGTACTGTTGTCTACACCCATGGTAAGTACCATAGTGTATCATCTGCACATGTTGGCATACTGGTGGTAAGGATGTCAACAGAAGGCTACATACATAGGTAGCACAGGGATAAGGTAATGAAAGTATTAATGCAATGATGGACATGTAAACTGCAAGTGGCATGTTGCCCACACTGTACTCTGCAATGCGGATGTTTGAGGATGTTGATATGTGTGCAGTACTACACGACTGGTACAGGACACACAAGAGCACCCTAGCACTGCAAGCTCACATCTCATACCATGCTAGACAGCCCCAACACACAAAACTAACTGTCACAGGAGGGAGAGTCCCCATACATGTCAGGGATACTGTGGTGGCAGGCCAGGTAGCATACATCCTACTAAGTATGGAACCACTGAGTGAAGGCTCAGTGTCTGTTATTTGACATGTGTATTACTGCAGGTATGAGCACATGGGTTTCCATCCAGTCATTGTACATCCTGACGGTACATGGTCTGTACACTTGTGTGTGCTGAGACTGGACCCTAGCCATCTGACCTGTGTATTTCCATGTACATGTGCATAGTGCCTGCATATTTGCAGTGTTACCTACTGGAAGTGGTACAGCTTGTTTGTTGTACAATGGACTACATGCAGCCCTGCTTACTGTAGCTTTGTTTGCATGCATGTTTGCTTGCAATTACCCTGGAATACTGATCCCACCTGCAATGTATAGTTACAGAGCTTCTGTGGACTCCTAGTGACATCTGCATAGCTTACTATATGTATGTCCATGTCTCACTTGACAGAACGTCACTGTTTGTCCTGTTCACATGTACGTTGCCTGTGACACATTGCATATGACTTACCTGGCATTTGTCCACGTGAGCAGTCATATATGCCACTGCTAACTAATCACAGGCACTACACCCTCACATACTCATCTTCTGTTGAACCACCTGCTTCGCTAGGGACGGCTTGCACCTGTCACCCCTGGGCTTTGGGATATTGGCAAAGGCTCTTGCTATCCCCATAGTGCCTTTGTTAGGCAAGGCTCAAATGACAAACCCACCTTCATAGGTATCACAAGGGATAAGAAACTAAGAGTAATGCTACTCAACGCCAGAAGTCTAAACCTCAAGATGCATGCACTCGAAACTCTCCTTAGCATGGAGAACATCGATATCTGTGCAGTAACAGATACCTGGTTCAGGGCTACTGAGAGCACCCCAGCACTACCAGGTTATACCTCATACCATGCTTTTCAGCCCCAAAACTTGGACCAAACCACAAAAGGAGGGGGAGTATTGATATTCATCAAAGATACCCACACCTCCAGGTTGGTGGCAAAGCACCAAGCATCAGAGACTATCCATGTGCAACTAACAATGGGTAAAACTGCCTTCCAGGTTATAGCCTGCTACAGACCACCCTCCCAAACCCAAGAACCGCACTCGGCCTTCCTGAGAACAGTGGAAAATATGAAGGTCTCTCCAAACACCATTATATTGGGTGACTTCAACTACCCAAACATAGACTGGGAGCATGACTCTAGCTCCAACACCCTAGCCCAAAGATTCCTAGACTATATGAACTCAAATGGTATGGAACAACTTGTTACCACTCCCACAAGAAGGGAAAACATACTGGACCAGATCATCACCAACATGGGGACTCTATGCTCTAGACCAGAAGTGTATCCCTCAACTGGTAAGATCAGACCATAAACTAATCTCACTGGATATTCACATCCCGACCCCACCCCCTGCCCAAAAAACCACAGTGAACAACTTCTCTAAAGCAAATTCACACTCCTCAAAACTGAGCTGGAAACCTTCAAAGCCCCTGAGCCTGTGGAAAATACGGACCAGACCGCAGATTCCTCTATAAACGCATTCTATGGACACCTTCAGGAATGCATGGATAATGCGATCCCGAATAAAACCAAGACCCAGTCCTCCAAAGGTAGACGCCCTGTCTGATGGACCCCAGCCATAAACAAACTATACAATAGAAGGAGGAAGCTACTAAATGATACAGCAAAATCCCAAAAAGGGAAGGCATCACTGATCAGTATTAGCAAAAAACTACGGGCACTCATAAAATTGTCTAAGGCCAGCTTCGAGAGAAAATTGCACAGGACACTAAGCATCATCACAAGTCTTTCTTTAGTTATGCTAGGAACCTGGGTGGTAATTCCCAGATATGCTCAGAGGTAGTCGAAAATGTCAATAGAAACACCAAACCCACAGACATTGCCAACAACCTAGCTGACAGGTTCAGCGCAAACTCCCCCCCCCTCCACACCGAAAGGGCAAATATTCATCCCAGCAGAGTGCTGCCCCCCTGACATCTCAGATGTTCAGGTAAGAGCCGCCCTCTCCAAAGCAATAAACACTGCATCAATGGGACCAGACAGTGTCCCGGACTGTGTCCTACATGAACTCCAAGAAGAGCTACACCCAAACATAAAACTACTTTTCAATCCCAGCCTTACTACAGGATATGTGGCCAAAGAGTGGCGTACAGCAACAGTGGTCCCTCTACAGAAAGGTGGTGCCTCAACGGATCCTGGACACTATTGCCCCATAAGCCTGACTAGCTTGGTCTGCAAAGCTATGGAAAGGATCATCATGGACCTCATAAATAAAGATATTGGGGACCTACAGACACTGGATCATACCCAGTTTGGCTTTGTTAAGTGCAGATCCTGCCTCTCAAACCTGGTTGATTTATTTGAAACAGTCACCAAGGCCATTGACGAGGGGAAGGTGGTCCACACAGCCTACCTGGACCTCGCAAAAGCCTTCAATACAATACCCCACTCGGGCATTCTAGAAAAGCTCACCAGCTTAAATATAAACCCCTGTCACTAGATGGATTGCACACTGGCTCAAGGACAGAACTCACATGGTTAGAATTGCTGGAGCCATGCCAGACTCCAAACCAGTTACAAGTGGTGTCCCACAAGGCTCAGTCCTGGGACCTCTCTTGTTCGGTATATATTTATCGGAGGTACAGGCCAACACGGAAGGACTGTGGCTGACCAAATTCGCAGATGACTGCAAACTGGCCGCCATAATCAACTCTGCAGCCAACACAAGCATCCTCCAAAAGGGCCTCATAGAAACAGACAACTTGTGCCAGAGCCATGGCCTCAAGCTGAATGCCAAAAAGTGTATAGTCATCCCTTTGGCAAAACAAAGTGCCCACAAAGTACCACATAGGTGGTAATCCATTAAGTACAGAAGAAGTAATTAGGGACCTGGGGACCCAAGTTGATAGCAATCTCTCATTTGACAACCACGTGGCCAAAGTGGTTAGAAAAACATTTTATATAGCCCACCTCATCATGAAGGGATTCACATCTAGATCAGGGGAGGACATCGTGCCTCTTTACTCATCCCTCATCAGGCCCATAATTGAGTACAATGCCACTGTTGGGATGTACCTTACCAGACACCTGCAGCAACTGGAAAGACCCCAAAAGTACCTCACCAAGAGGATCAAAGTGCTCAAACAGATGCCATATGCTGACCGATTAAAGAAACACCAGCTCTACTCAGTGGCATACCGCCTGTTCAGAGGCGATCTGTGCCTGATGTATAAAGCCATGTCAAACCTGGAATTAATGGGCATGCTGCACCTCAGAATATCCAAATCCCATCGAGCTACACACTCGAGAGACTTGAACCTCAGCACTGAAATAAATAGGACATGCTGGAGGGACAGATTCATAACCCAGAGGCTCCCTTCACTCTGGAATAAAATCCCAGTCCAGGTTAGGCAGAGTCCCTCATTGACTCTCTTCAAGAGGAATCTTGATGAGTGGATGGGACATTGTAGGTTTACCCCGGGTATCACTTCTGTGTCACTGTTAGACAGAGGCACAGTATACTAACCTCGAAAAAGGGCATAGCAAGATACATTTACAATGGATAGCGACAGCCAAACACATTCTGGCAAGGTTTATAAATGCCATAGGGCAGATAGCCTAGTATGAACCTATGAACCTATGAACCTATGTACTTTGTTCCCCATTGGCCCTATGTGCTGTTAATCACCATGGCAATCACAATACTATGGTAGCATGTGCAAAGGTCAGTTGTCAGTCACCTCTATGGTACAGTTGTGGAATATGTGGGTCATGTGGCAATGTCACAGCTGCCACATGTACACAGTCAACCCTCTCCCCTACACATGGATGTACAACACATGTATGAGATGGAACCACATAGCCAAACTGGGGACTAAGCACTCTGAACCCAGTACTGGCATAACCTGTCAGGTGGCATGAAATACTACAGTGACTACAATACCAGTCTGATGTAGACCTACACTGACAGCAATACAAGCACATGAACACACTGGGCCATTCGTGGAGCCTAACAATAGCATCCTGCCTGAGCGGCAGACACCTCTGCAGCTGACATACAGGCATACGTTATGCCAGAACACATCACGCATAACACATAGCACACAAATCCTGTGTGCCAAACAGTCACAGCCTGTACAGCTAGACAACACACCTGCTATAGTTGTGTTAGGTACCTTTATTGTCCGGTACAGTGAGGTCACGCTCACCAGGCTGGACAAGGTGAAGGTCACAGTGATATGCCCGTGGGGCACTATGGTCCACCACATAACACAAGCATACAGGTCAGTCAGAGGCATGGACACATATGACTCAGTCATTGTCCATGCCACTATGGCTGACCTGTGATGTACCTCCCTGGACTACATGATAGGGAACATGGAAGGGCTCTCTGAGCATGTGGCACAGGTTGGTATGATCCTGACCTTGGTTGGCATCATTCCCTCACCAGGAATGCTGACGTATTACTGAATGCTGATGAATTACTGTAGCTACAACACCCTAGCTGAAAGGTTCCTAGCATGTAGTCACTGCATTGCTATGGAACAACTTGTTACCACTCCCACAACAGGTGAAAACATGCAGCACCTGTTCATCAACAACATGTAGACTATATGCCCCAGACCAGATGTGTATCCCTCGCTGCTAGGTTGATACCATCTACATATCACACTGTATATACACATACCACATGCAGCACCCACACAGAAGACCACAGTCATAATGTTATCCAGTGCAAATACCATGTATTCACATGTGGCAGGCGTCAGACATGGTAACTATTGAAGGTCACAGGTACATATGTGTATTTGGCACACACATACATCATCTGTGTCCATTGCCATTACTGGTTTACTCGATGTCATGCATTATTGTGAACAACAACCCACACACATGGGCATTGTGTGTGACAACATGGGCATTGTGTGTGACAAAAACACACGTGGCATGTCTGGAATCCAATGCCATAACTAACTGTGCTATGACAGTAGTGAGAGACGCAGTAGCAGAGTGTGCTATTTGCATTACTGGGAGATTTTCCCTCTTCCGCTGTACTTGTAGGGTGCTGACATCATCTCTGTGTAGAGATTGGAGTATGCAGCAGCTGGTGTGTTGTACTGGTTGACAAAAGGGTCAGTTTTTCCACACATGTAATTGCACACACACTACTTTCACCCTCTCCCACACACACTTGTTATTCGCAGGACTCAAACCCCTACTTAACTATGTTATGACACTCAAGACGGATGCATTAGTAGAGCACGCTATTCGCATTACTGGGAGGTTTGCCTTCTCCTGCTGTACTTATAGGCTGCTGACATCATCAGTGTTTAGAAAGGGGAATGTGCATCCTGTAGTGTGTTCTCCTAGTTGCCAAAAGGGACATTTCCTTCATACAGACTTGCACACACACACAGCATTTGCAGAATTCAAACCCCTACCTAACTATGTTATGACACTCGAGACGGACTCATTAGCAGAGCACACTATTCGCATTACTGGGAGGTTTTCCTTCTCCTGCTTTACTTATAGGGTGCTGACATCATCAGTGTTTAGAAAGGGGAATGTGCATCCTGCAGTGTGTTCTTCTAGTTGCCAAAAGGGGCATTTCTTTTATACAGACTTGCACACACACTAACCCCCTCCACACACACTTAACATTTGCAGGATTTAAACCCCTACCTAACTATGTTATGACACTTGAGATGGACGCATTAGCGGAGCATGCTATTCGCATTACTGGGAGGTTTCCCTTCTCCTGCTTTACTTATAGGGTGCTGACATCATCAGTGTTTAGAAAGGGGAATGTGCATCCTGTAGTGTGTTCTCCTAGTTGCCAAAAGGGACATTTATTTCATACAGACTTGCACACACACTTGGCATTTGCAGGATTCAAACCCCTACTTAACTATGCTATGACACTCGAGACGGACACATTAGCAGAGCGCGCTATTCGCATTACTGGTAGGTTTCCTTCTCCTGCTGTACTTATAGGGTGCTGACATCATCAGTGTTTAGAAAGGTGAATGTGCATCCTGTAGTGTGTTCTCCTAGTTGCCAAAAGGGATATTTTTTTCATAGAGACTTGCATACACACTAACCTCCTCCACACACACTGCGCATTTGCAGGATTGCAAACCCCTACCTAACTATGTTATGATACTCGAGACGGATGCATTAGTAGAGCGCGCTATTTGCATTACTGGGAGTTTTTTCTTCTCCTGCTGTAATTGTAGGGTGCTGACATCATCAGTGTTTAGAAAGGGGAATGTGCATCCTGTAGTGTGTTCTCCTAGTTGCCAAAAGGGACATTTCTTTCATACAGACTTGCACACACACTAACCCCCTCCACACACACTGAGCATTTGCAGGATTCAAACCCGTACCTAACATTGTTACAGCACTCGAGACGGATGCATTAACAGAGCGCGCTATTCACATTACTGGGAGGTTTCCTTTCTCCTGCTGTACTTATAGGGTGCTGATATCATCAGTGTTTAGAAAGGGGAATGTGCATCCTGTAGTGTGTTCTCCTAGTTGCCAAAAGGGATAGCTCTTTCATATAGACTTGCACACACACTAACCCCCTCCACACACACTAAGCATTTGCAGGATTCAAACCCCTACCTAACTATGTTATGATACTCGAGACAGACGCATTAGCGGAGCGCACTATTCACATTACTGGGAAGTTTCCCTTCTCCTGCTATACTTATAGGGTGCTGACATCATCAGTGTTTAGAATGTGCATCCTGTAGTGTGTTTTCCCAGTTGCCAAAAGGGACATTCCCCTCACACAGACTTTCAAACACACCGACCCCAGTCACCCACCCACACTGAGCATTTGCAGGATTCAAACCCCTACCTAATTATATTATGACACTTGAGGGAGATGCATTAGCAGAGCACGCTATCCGAATTATTGGGCATTTGCTCTGCACATGCAGTATTTATAGGGTGCTGACATCATTATTTCTACAGAGGTATGTACATCTAGTACTACCTGTCAGGTGGGGGATAGCATATATATGCATTTGCAGCCACCTACGTCAGGGTCAGATATGCACATCGCACTGGCAGGTTATGTTTTATACCATGCTTCGTGACCACAGGACCTGTAACACACAACACAACCAGTCCTGACCACCCCTCCCACATCCAGGACACACACTTTGCTTCCCTGGGAACAGTGCCAAGATATGCAGGTGTTCGCATACACCATTCCAGTTGTTAACGTCAGGTACAGGCATATTGTGTGTGGGAACTACTCAGGCCTCTACATTACCCTACAGCCACTACAATTTGTGAGTGCATGTGCTATGGCAGAACCACTCACCACAGCCACAAGGGGGAATACATATTGCACCTGACCATCTACAACATGGGTACTCACTGTTCCACACCAGAGGTAGACCACCATTGTTGATATCTGACTATACCCACCTTTCCCTGGCCATCCATATCCCATCCCCACCCCCAGGCAAGGTTGTCACTGCAAACAAACTGTATTTATCAAAAGCAGACTTTACACTTGTGAAGACTGGGGTTGAAGACTTCAAAGGACCCATGCTGGGGGAGTATACAGGCCACTCTGCATAATCCTTGACAATTGCATTCTATGAGCATGTGGAAGGTTTGCATTGATCATGCTATCCCAAATATACCCATGACTGCTCCACAACAGGACACCTGTCAGATGTACACCAGCCATATATGAGCTGTCCAACAGACAGAGTGAGCTAATACATTGCAGAACAGTAGCCCATAGAGGGAGGACATCTCTGAACAGTACCGGCACGACACTTCAATCCCTCATAATCATTACGACACAGTGTTGACATTGTCCAGACAATGCAGATAAGGCTCCCCTCAGTCTGTTATTGATGCCCACTTACTGTTAGAGGTCCTCAGCAACCCTCTTCCAGCACACACCAACAACATGGTTGTGGCTTACAAATTCAAACCCTGGGATCTCCACTGTGTCCCTGCTTGACAGAGGCACAGCACACTAGCCTCACACGGTGCCTTATGTGACCTACTTTACAGTGGCACAGTAGCCTACTGTACTGGGGAGGCAGACGCCAAGCACACTCTGGCTAAGCTGTCATTCCCTAGAGCAAACAGCCTAGTGTTGACCTCTACACCTATATGTTTAATTGTCAGATGCACATTATTTGTTGCTGATAGACTGTTTGCAGGTCTTTATTGCCATAGCATTCCCTGTTTGTATGAACAACTTGTGTATCTGTGGAAGATGTTTGCATATGGGAGGGATCCACTATATCATGTATGTCTCTGTAGTCATTTAACTGTGTGCACTGGGCAGATTGCTGTAATGTGGTTGGTTCATGGAATAACACGTACAAATACCAGATATGTGTGGCCAACTGCTAAACTGAGATTTGGCCTGTGTGTGAGCATGCCCAGTTCAGCCTTCCCATGGCATGTAGTCTGACATATGTCTCATTTATCAAAGTGTGCGAGCATGCCCAGTGTGAGCTTTCCATATGTTGAACTCTGCAGCCCACCACATTTGTGGATTAGTGTGAACTTCAACAATATCTCCCGTTTATGGTTGTGTGTTGTGTGTCATGTTGTGTAGTTACTGTCCAACTGCTTTGTGTGTGAACACAACAGGGATTATACTGTGCCTGCAGGGTTTGCATGGGATACTTTGCATACAGTTGTCAACATCCTTTCATACTGACCTAACACTGTAGTACCGTATAGTGTACTGGTTCAGTACTTTCACTGTGGTGGACAGTATCCTGGGCTTTAGTCCTATCACTGCTTTACAGTTCCATAGTGAGCACAACAGCCTGGTTAGGGGCCAGTTGTGCACATCTGACCATGTTGCATTATGTTCAGATATGAACTACTTAAACCAGGCTTGTCCAACATTGGTAGTGTATTCCACAACATAGGTGTACATTTGCAAACACTAGCAATGTGCCTTAGGCCATTTCTAATGCTAGTCGGAGAGTGTGTTTGTCCTTCGACACACATTGTAAGTGGAGTTTGCCATGACATATGTCATGGTTACTATACTGTGCCTCTGTCTATCTGTGACATTACAGTGATACCCAGGGTAAACCTACCATCTCCCATCCACTCATCAAGATTCCTCTTGAGGAGAATCGATGAGTGACTCTATGGATAACCTGTACTGGGAGTTTACTCATGAGTGTGGGTGGCTTCTGTGTTATGGATCATGCAGTACAGCTTGTCCTATGTATGTCAGTGCTGGGGTTCAGGTCTCTCATGTGCATAGCTCACTGCCATTCAGATTGTACAAGGTGCAGCATGTTTATTAATTCCTGCTTGGACATGGCTTTATACATCAGGCACAGCTTGCCTCTGGGTGGGCAGTATGGCAGTGTGTGTAGCTGCTGTTTGTTTAATCAGGCTACACATGGCATCTGTTCAAGCTCTTTGATACTCCTGGTGAGGTACTGTTGGGGACTTTACAGTTGATGGAGGTGTCTGCTGAGGTACATCCCACAGGGGCTATTGTAGTCAATTGTAACGCTGATGAAGGATGACTGCAGAGCCACAATGACCTCCCCTTATCTAGATCTGACAACCTTCATGATTAGGTGGGTATATGGTATGTTTCTGTAAACAGTACAGCCACATGTTTGTCCAATGCAGGATATCTATCACCTTGTGTCCCCAGGTCTCTCATTACATGTTAAGTATGTAATGGGTTAACACCTATGTGGTAATTGGTGGGCACTTATTGTATATCCACAGGGGTTGACTATACACTTTTCTGCAATTAGCTTGCTGACATCGCTATGGCACCAGTTGTCTGTTTCTATGTGGCCCTTTTGTGGGATGCTTGTGTCAGCTGGAGGGTCAGATATGGTGGGCAGTTTGTAGTCCTCTGCAAACATGTTCAGACACAGTCCTTCCATGTTGGCCTGTACCTGTGGGACATATATACCAAACGAGGGAGGTCCCAGGACCAAGCCTTGTGGGATGCCAGTTATATCTGGTTTGTAGTCTGACATGGCTGCAGCATGTCTGAGCATGTCAGTTCTGTCCTTGGTCTGGTTTGCAACCCCTCTACTGACATAGGGGTTTATATTTAAGCTGGTGAGCATATCTATAATGAACACATAGGGTATTGTATGGAAGCCTTTGCAAGGTCCAGCTACGCTGTGTGGACCACATTGCCCTCATCAATGACCTTAATGACTGTTTCAAATGAGTCAAACATGTTTAGGGGCAGGATCTGCACTTAAGAAAGCCACACTGGGTAGGGTCCGGTGTCAGTATGTCCCCAATATCTTTATGTCTGCGGTACATGCTGATCCTTTCCATAGCTGTGCAGACCAAGCTTCTCAGGATTCTGGGGTGGTAGTTTTCAGTATCCATTCAGGCAACACCTTTGTTGAGAACGACCACTGTTGTTGTACACTGCTCTTTGGGTACATATCCTGTGGTAAGGCTGACATTGAGCAGTAGTGTGATTTGGCATTCCATTCTTCTTGGAGTCCATGTTGGACTCAGACCAGGACCCCATCTCATACCATTGCTGCTGTGTGTTTTGCTTTGTAGATGCTGGCTGTTACCTCAGCATCTGCAATGTCAGGGGGCCAGCAGTCTGCTGGGATAGATATTTTGCATTCTGGGGGGGGGGGGTTTGCACTGCACCTGCCAGGATGTATGTTGGCAATATGTGTGTGTGTTTGGTATGTTGTTTGTAATATTTGTGTGATTCAGAGCATATCTGTGAATTCCCAACATGGTTCCTACCATCAGTTGAGGAAGCCTTGGGGTTATCCTTAGTGTCCTGTACAATTTGTATCTTCATAGGTTCATAGGTTCATACAAGGCTATCCACCCTAGGGCATTTGTAAGCCTAGCCAGAGTGTGTGTGGCTTTCGCCACCCCTTGCTATGTGAATATTATGGCCATTTATGATTTTCTTTGCTGTGTCTCTGTCTGGACATGACACAGTGAAGACCCCCAGTGTAAATCTACGATCATCCATCCACTTGGCAAAATTCCTGTTGAAGAGTGTCAGTGAGGGGCTCTGCCTAACATGGAGTGGGATTCTGTTCCAGGGTGTGGGGAGCCTCTGGGTTATGTATCTGTCCCTCCATCACATCCTATTTCATTATGTGTTGAGGTTGACATCTCTCACTCTCACAGCTCCGATGGCTTTGAGTTTTCTGGGGTGGAGCATGTCCATTACTCCTGTGTTGGACATGGCCTTGTACAACAGACATACAATGCCTCTGTGTAGGCAGTATGTGACTGCATTCAGCTGGGGTGTCTACAGCCAGGCAGCATATGACATATATTTGAGACCCTTTATCCTCTTGGTGAGGTACCTTTGAGGTCTTTCTAACTGCTGCAGGTGTCAGGTAAGGTACATCCCAAATGAGGCATTGTACTAGATTATGGGTCTGATAAGAGAACAGTATAGGGGCACAATGACCTCTGTTGATGTCAATGTGAATCCTTTCATGATACGGTGTCCAATATAGACAGTCTTCCTAGCCACATTGGCAATGTGAGTGTCACATAACAGGTTACTGTCCACTTGTGTCCCTAGGTCCCTGATTACTCCTTCCATACATAATGGTTTACCACCTATGTGGTAATTTGTGAGTACCTTATTTGGTATTTGGTGGGACATTCATACTGTCCAGTGTCTTCAGGACGGCTGGGTGGGGTTCCTGTGTGTGAGAGTGCAGTCTGTAGCATGCTACAGACTGTACAGCAGTCTTGCCTATGGTTAGTTGCACATGGGTGGACTCCAATGCCTTGTGCATTGTCAGTTACCTGGACGTATGGGTGTCTGTGGTGAATATGGATACTCACCCTCCTTTTATGTTTTGTTCCAGGTTTTGGGGCCATAACGCATGATATGTGGTATAACCTGGTAGTGCTGGTGTGCTGTCAGGAGACTTGCAGCAGGTTTCTGTCACTGCACAGACATCGATGTTCTCCATACTGGGGAGGGCCTCGGGAGCATGCATATTGAGGTTTACACATCTGGCATTGGTCAGCATTACCCTTATGTTTCTTTCCACTTATGTTTTCTAGGGTGGTGGGTTAGTCTTTTCAGCCTTGCCTACGAAAGGCTCTATGGAGGTGGCAAAAGCCTTATCCAATATCCAGACACCCAGAGGTAACAGGTGCAAGCCATCCCTGGAACAGCTGCGTGGCTTGTCAAGCATGACATCCCAAGCAGACAGACATTGGATCCCCTTGGAATGACACCAGTAATTGTGCCACTTGTTATGACTGATCATTCTTTGTTTGTACTGTGGCATCATTCTTGGTGAGGGTAGGATGCTGCAAACGGTCAGTGTCATACCAGCCTGGACTACATAATCGGAGAGCTCATCTATGTCTCTTTTCATGTAGTCCGGGGAGGTACATCTCAGGTCATTCACACCAGCATGGACTATGACTGCATCATATTTCTACTTGCTTTGGGGTGACCTGCATACTTCTGTTATGTGGCATATTGTAGCAGCCTACAGGCAGCTTACTGTACCCTTTCCCTTGTTCAGTCTGGTGTGCGGGACAGCAGCGTGTCTCACTATGGAGTCACCTATTACAACTGTATCAGGCATGTTGTTTCTGCTTCTGGCCTGTGACTGTTTGGCACACCAGCTTTGTGTACTATGTGTTGCATGTGCTATGTTTGGAGGTTGTTTGATTGGGTGTCTGCTTTGGAGGCCTCTGTTGGTGTGGTGTGTTTGTAATTCAGGCCTCCGGGAATGTTTTTCTGTGTTTATGTCTTTGGTTTGCAGTTGTCATAGGTCTATGTGGGACTGGGTTTGTGGTGTGTGTGGTTACCTTCTCCTCCTGACTAGTTTTGGGAGTACTGAGTTGAGGGAGCTCAGCCTCCAGTTTGGATAAATGGTTGCATCTCTCACATATATTTGTATTTCTTGGGGGGAGTTGAGGGTTGTCTGTGTACTTGGGGCAGGTGTAACATTGCCTCAAGATTCACAGATTCAACTTGTTGTAGCTGGCCTTAGTGGATTGTATGTCTGGACATATTTTATTGCCCTACTACTGATCAGCGATTACTTCTTTTTTTATGTTTGCTCTATCATGTAGTAGCTTCCTCATTCTCTTGCATGGTTTGGTAATGGCTGGAGTCCACCATGCCAGATGCCTGCGTGTATGGCATTGTGTCTTGTTTTAATTTAGGATTGCATAATCCAAGCATTCCTGGCAGTGTTCATGGAATGCCTGTATAACAGGTTCTGAGGTGTGGCCCATATTTTGCACCTGCACAGGGCCTTTAATGGATTCCACATCAGTTTGGAGGAGTGCAACTTTTGCTTTACACATGTTTTTCACTGTGGTTTTCTGGCCAGGAACTGTGGTCAGGATGTGTATATCCAGTGTGATTACTCTATGGTCTGGTCTTACCAGTGAGCAATACACTTCTCATCTTGCCATCCAGTACCCATGTTGCTGATTATCACATCCAGTATGCTTACCCCTCTTGTGGGAGTGGTATGTTGTTCCTGGGCATTTTGGTTTATGGATTCTATGAACTTTTGTCCTACAGTGTTGGAGCTAGTATAATGCTCCCAGTCTATGTCTGGGTATTTTCAGTCACCCAATATAATGTGGTTTGGAGGACTTGATATATTCATGTATTCCAACATAGGCCAGGTGCAGTTCCTGGTGTTGTGATGGTAGTCTGTAGCAGGCTATAAACTGGGAGGCAGTTTTAGCCACTGTTACTTGACTATGGCTAGTCCATGCTGCTTCTTGTTGTGATACCAACATGGGGGTGTGGTTATCCTTGACAATTATTGCTAGTCACCCTCCTTTTGTAGCTTGTTCCATGTTTTGAGGCTGTACAGCACAGTATGATGTGTAACCTGGTAGTGTTAGGGTGCTGTTGTGAGCCTTGACCCAGTTTTCTGTTACAGCACAGATATCAACATTCTCCATACTGGGTGAGTTTAGGCTACATGCATCTTGCTGTTTAGACTTCTGGCATTGGGTAGCATTACATCTAGGTTCTTATCCCTTCTGATACCTATGGAGGTAGGTTTGTGTTTTGAGCCTTACCTATTCAGGGCACGCTGTGGGTAACAACAGCCTTTGCCAGTATCCATACGGCCTGCACTGATAGGTGCACGCCAGTCCTAGCAGGTGAAGCATCATGTCATGCTCAGCATGTCATCCCAGGCTGGCACACATTGGATCCCCTTTGACTAACTGCAATACTTCAGCCAATTATTGCAATTGATCATCTCATTGTCATATTGTGGCATGATGCTTGGTGAGGGTAGAATGTTAGTCACGGTCCTCAGGTGTGCATATAGTACATGGTGTTACATTACTTAACACATGGCATTCATGCCTCAGGTGGTGCTGCAGGGCTGCCTCTGTCGGATGCACATATTACACTACCTGTACATGTTTGTAAGCAGGTCATGTCATTTTTGGCATCCCTGTTTTTATTTGAGTGAGTCAGAGGGGGTATCATTCCCAGGGTTCCTACTGAGTCAGTGTATGTGTTATGTGTTGCCTCTTTGCCAAGGCCAGAGCATACTGGGCACGCCTCCTTCTGCCTACTGGGGCAGGCTCAGGTTGTTCCTCCTCTGAGTCACGCTCTGCCTGCGATGGCCTTGGCAATGGTGGGGGGCTGTTTGGCCCAGCCCTATGCTGGTCCTGCTGCAGCTGTTTTCGCAAGATCATATTATGTAGCATAGCACATACCATGACAATTTGGGTACATGTAGTTGGTGTGTACTGCAAGGCTCCACCAGATGTGTCCAGACACCGGAACCGTGACTTGAGCAGCCCAAACACACACTCTATTACATTACGTGTTTGTGCGTGTGCCTCATTATGGCATTCCTGTTCAGGTGTGTGTGCGTTTCTGATGGGTGTCATCAGCCACAGCTCCAGTGCATAACCTGCATCCCCCACTAGGTGTCCGTGTGGGATGTCCCCATTGGCAAATGTCTGGTACAGCTGTGTCAAATGCCAGATGTGGGAATCATGGTAGCTCACAGGGCGGCCAGCACACACATTCATTATTATGCCCTGGGCATCACACACGACCTGGCAGTTGATGGAGGGGAAGCCCTTACGGTTAATGTAGGCCCTACCCCGCTCACCGGCTGGTGCTTTGATGCATATGTGCATGCAGTCTATTGCACCCACTACCTCAGGGTATTCTGCTATTTGCTGGAAGAGACACATATTGCTGGCCAATACCTCACGGGCATTGGGGAAATATACATGATCACCGACATGTGCTGACATGGCATCCAGGAACTGGTGCAGTACCCTGGAGGCTGATGCCTGTGATATCCCCATCATATCACCAGTTGGTCTTTGGAAGGTACCTGTTGCTAGTATTCTTAGGCCAACACATACCTTGGTTTCCATTGGGATGGGTTCCCCTCTGTTGGTTCTGTGTGTGAGGCGTGGCCTGCACAGCTCAACTATTTGCTGCAGGAGGTCTCTGTCCACTCTATACTATCTCCAGCTCATGTAACCCGTAGTAGGTGACCCTGGGCCTGTACACTCTTCTCCGTCTCCTCACTGTGGGTTGTCTGGCACCATCTGCATTGTCACCACCCTCAGCAAGTCGCCTATGTCTCATTATGACAGCTATGGCAGCCCCTAACATTTCTGCTCTGAGTTCAGCTTTTTCAGTTTTCATTTCTAATAGCTTACTCCTGTCTTGCAGTGTCTCTTGAGAGAAACATCCTGCACTGCTGTTTGCAGAGTTTTAAGTGCTGGGCTGGGCTACTATTCTGCCTGTGTAATTGCCTGCTTCTAATTGTTTTCACCTGCTAGCTCCATCAGTATTCCCTGCTAGCTTCCTACAGATTCTGTTGCTTCCTTTTTCCTTTCTGTTTCCTCAGGGGGGAGCAGCGTGCATACCAGCAGAAACACACTCACAGTGGCTTACATGCGCGCACACATGCTTACACGGTTCAGAATCTGCTTATTCGGGTTAAAACACGTGCACACCCGCGCAAACAGTGTTAAACATCTACCAACACGCTCCCACATGCTCAGTCTGCCTTACACGCGCGTATACTGTCCTACTCGCGCTTCATGGCGCGCACACGCGTTCATGCACGCCCAGCAAGAAACTTTGGTGTAGGCAACAGTGTACACCTTCCATTTCTTGACTTTCCCATGTTTATGTTGTGGCACTCCTCTTTCCATGATATTTGTCTGACATCTGTCATGTAACACTGACCTCCAATGAACTGCATTTCTTTCTGCCATTCCCCCCTGTGATGTCACCTATCTCTTACTCTGTTCCTCCCCCTTATGTAATTCTTACACTACTCAGAATTTGCTCATTTGCTATGTGACAGTGGAATTCAGTATCCTAACACTCATTTGCATCAGATTGCCTACTAATGCTTAGTTACATGTCTTAGACTCAGCTTCCTCCCTTAGCAACCACTAAACAGTGGCCATGTTGTTTTTGGTCTGCTGGTCCCTGCATTGTAAACCCATGTATTGCATAAAACCCACATTTGTGGGTTTATAACCTTTATTTTTATGTTTTATACAGCGCAGCCCGTTTGCCCGGGGCTGCGCTGGGTTTAAACATCGGCGATCGCCGAAAAAAATATATATATTTTTTTAATAGTTACATCGGGGTACCTTGCCAATGGCCACATATTTGGCCATTGGCATGCTGCCTGACACATATGCACCCTTTATTTGGAGCTGACATGGCTCCATTGTGGTTTTTGCAGAAACGTATTCAGTTGTCAACTGAGTACATTTCTGCAGCTAAAACGGCTCTTACACGGGCTGCTTTCGGCTTCCTGGATCGCTAATCTACCTCATCTGCATGCTATTCGGTTGCAAGTGAGGTGATTAGCATATCCACGCCCACTCTGTGTAAGAGACGTTTTAGCTGGTCTCTTACATGGACTTTAGGGCTGTTCCTGGATCGCGAAGGCTGCATGGAGTCTTACACTACTCTTAGACTCCGTGCAAGCCTTCGTGAATCCTGCCTAGTGTTTTAACATGGTAGTTTTGAACACTTTTCCATTCAGCAATGCTATCACATGTATGAACCAATGACAACACTGTTCAATTCACAGCATTTATACCTGAACAGTCTACTCAGACTTCTGTCATTACAATGCATCAATATCAGTAAATATGTACAACCTCTGGAGAAGTAAAATTCAAAAGATTTCCACATTAGACAGCTGTTTAAAGAAGAGGTTGCTGGGGCCATACAAAGGCTCAAAACCAAGGGCAGATTTTAATCAGATATGGAGTCATTTTAGAAAATTGAGTGAATGAAGTGATTGGAGTCATCTTGTATTTCGTGAAAGAAACAAGACAATTGAACTTTAAATAGCTATAATTCTATGAGTATAATTATCACTGCTTTGCCAGAAAAATGACAAACTTTAAGAGGGACACACCAAAAGTATGAGGCACACATCTCTGACATTTGCTGGAAATCAGGACAGTTGTTGCCTTGCATCACAAGAGGTGGTATGACTACACTTCAGGCTCATATTTGAGTAGCACTGACCATGAGGTATACCTAACTTGGGGAAATTTCTACACCCCTTGCACCCCAATCCACCCACACACTTGCACCCCTTGCTTGCACCCCCCACATCCTTGCACTCCTTGTTTGCACCCCTACACACAACCCTTGTTTGGAATTCAGTTAAACTGTTTAAGTTGCTTAGAACAAATACTCATAGGCATCCGGTAAGCAGAGCAAAACAGTCCCACAATGCAAACAGACTTAGCGTTCAAACTTCTCTACCCTTGAAACTGATGTTGATTGAAACAGCATTGAAACCCACATTCTTATAAATTGCATCTGGATAGTGAGGGATAAACTTTACCTATGGGCTGATGTCAAATAAGCCCCTTGCATAGTCTAAAACATGTGTAGAAACATACATGTGTTATTTGATTCACCTTCCTGATCGTATCATACAGCACACTTAGAGCATGTTTTAAATTGACTACATTGAAAATTGTTCCTGTAAGCAATGACACAATGCAGCACCACTATTGACAAAACTGCCCAAATGCAAACAGTTCCATAATAAGATGGACCCTCAAACCAGCTGATACAATTCAACCAATCAGTAAATATGCACAATCCTACAAAAGTAAACTGTATCTAAATAATTACACATAAGACATCTGTAACTGATGAAGAGGTAGGAGCTAGCAAATAAAATTATATTTCAGTGCTTCAGCTGCAAATAAAGTGCTGGTTGACCTTGAATACATTGCCTATGTTACAAAGAAAGTATACATAATATTGCAATATGGAATGTATGGCAAACATACAACCAGTTCATACTATGCATCTTTTACAAAGGATAATGCTCCCTTGACTGCAGCATCCCCCCACTTGAAAGTACAGTAGTAGCTATCTATCTACATACTGTCGGAATAGAACTCACAACCTTGCTGAAAGCTGGCTAGTGTCCGGTACTATGTAGGGCCACACTACATGTAAATATCTCTACTTTTATGTTAATAAAACTGAAGCATTGTCTGTCACTAGCTAGAAAACTTGAAACAATGGCCAAGTAATACCTACTGAAATTACCTGAGCAAGAAACATTGACATTATATAGACCACCTTAAGTTAAATGAGTGGTGAAAAGGACTTTGGTAAGGTAGTTCAAAACAGCTGGAATAGCTGGCCAGCATCCATTAAAGATGAGCTGGACTTCACTTCCAGGTGTGCACAGTAATTTGGAATCTGTTCAGTGCAGTGCGCCGATCATCCAAGACAACAATCTCAGTACACTTTTTTTGTGAATGTCATGACTCTCTACAAGTGGACATTTGCGATCAACTATTGCCATTGATTTACTCTGCTATAATGCTTAGTTACCTGTTATCCTTTCTTAGCATTTGTGCTTCCTGATGCCAGCCTTCTCTACACGCTTTCTTGAGCATAAATTAATCTGGAACTATGTATATCTAAGGATGCTTTAACTGATACATTTATTACTCTTCAAAGTAATAACAATGTATGTGATGTTGTCAATTTTCACCTTATTCTCACTTTTGGGTTTGGATTTGACTCGGCTGTTACTAATGCTCATGATCACAAACTTTGTTCTGTAGCACCAACCCTTTACCCAGAATGCACCTTACGCTTTACCTCAGATCTCGTTTGTCGCTTTGCACAGAACATTGGTTGCTTAGTTGCTCCCCTTTTCCTGTGTCTTAAAAAAATAAACTAAAAACTGCAGCATTTGTCATGGCTTCAACCAGAGGGCCTTGGTTGACCATAAAAAAAATTAATGTTAAAAGGTCTACTTCCCTTTTCTGAAGCAATTGCTGGTTCTGATTCTGTGTCTAAGTTTTTATTTTTATTTTATTTTACATTTGTTAACCGGGTTAGTCTGGCTGAGCTTTCGGCTCATTTTCAGCAGAGACCCGGGGAGAAAAGCACCTCAGGACTAGAAAACATTTTATTAAATTTTAGTAACATAGTAATAACAATCACCTATAGGATCTTACAAGCAGAGACCTGGAGAGAAAAAAAGCTCCTCAGGCAATTCAATTATACAGAGTATTAACAATTGGCAGACAAGTATGTGAGTTGTTACAAACAAGGTTTTAAACAATTAGCAGAAGAAAATGAGACTAGTTACATCATTATTTAAGCTGCTTAGAGCAAGCAAAATGGGTAGAATCTAGTTGTATAGGAGTTTGGAAACAAGAAAGGAAAGTAAGAATGGCTAGTGGGAGATGTAGGGGAGGTAGAGTATAGGAGACAGATTAGACAGGTAGGTTGTTTTGAGACTGTAAGAGTTAAGAATGGTTGGAGATAGAGGAAGGGAAGAGGGTAGGAAGAAGCAGGGAATAGTGTTAGAGATACATTAAGAGTGAGATGGTGAAATAGGTGAAATGATGGTGGTTTCAGGGTGGTTGGCTACAGTGGCAAAACCACTTTGTTTTTAGGGATTTCCTTGTGGCTAAATTGACATGTTTGCTATGCTGGAGTGATTTTATTTCCAAGGGGAGTTGGTTCTACGATGTAGCTGGGTTATAGTTATAGAGAAGGCAGCCTATTTTGGTTTTGGGTTTGTAGAGGTCTAATAATTCTTGATTTGAGTTGCGTAGTGTCCTAGCAGGGGAATATTTGGATATGATAGTGGAGAGGCTGGGGCAGAAGGAGGGTAGATAGAGGATAGAGTGGATGATTTGTAGTTGGTATAGTTGGCGCAGCTAAGGGAATTCCAGCCAGTCTAGTTGCTGTAGTGCTAAGCAGTGGTGTGACTTGTAGGTTTGGTTAGCTGCAAATCTGGTAATCTTATTATAGATAGTTTCAAGCTTGGAAATAAGTGTAGAATTTAAGTTTGTGAATATGTGGCAGCTGTACAGGAGTGTTGGGAGTAATAAAGCCTGGGAGAGAGTTATTTGGGCAGCGTTAAGTATTTCTTGCAACGGAAATGGTTTCCAAGTTTCTGATGAGTTCTAATAGTCAATACAAACCTAAAACATGTCATTTGACTCCAAAAGATTCCTCAGAGCCATCAAGCAAAAAGCCTAAATTACTTGACCCATCAGGGCTTTTGGATCCAAGTACATCTAGGGCTGGTTCAGACAAATTTTTGGCGCAGTCAGGTCCTACGGCTCTGACAAGGTCAGATTGGATAGGTAGTCTGGCCATTGTTGAAATTATTTTTCCTTACAGATCTAGGCATAGGTCTCCAGCCTTATCTTCTCAATCTATCAGAAGCCTCTCAGCTGATGACATTGATAGAGTGGTACGAAGGCTCTTAAGTACTCTGGCACTGGCCCAGCTTTTGTCAGATCTGATCCCTCGGACTTCAGATCCAACCAAGCCTCCTACCCCAATTAGCATTCCTCCAGATGCACTTCTTTAAATGTGGGAGGGAACCAGAACACCAGGAGAAAACCCACACAAATGCAGGGAGGACAAGCAGGATCCAGAGAGAAGGCACTCCAGCTGAGATACAAACCAGAGAACCTTACTGTGAGGTGACAATGCTACCGCTGTACCACTGCACCATCCATGATAATGTATGAACAAGTAATGAGAAAACTTCACAATGGCAAACATTTCCTTTATAAAAGTCTACTCAAACTTTTCAATACAATGAACCATGATAATTAAATATGCACAGTCTCTGGAGAAGTAAAAATCATCTAAATAATTCACCATAAGAGATCTATAAGCAATGAAGAGGTTGGCACCAACAAACAACTTTATATTTCAATGTTTCATCCTCAAATGAAGTGCCTGTTGCCCTTGAATACATTGTCTATGTTACACTAACAAATTATAAGCTAGTAGTATTGCAATAAGGAATGCATGGCAAACTTAACAGGTTGGTATTTACTAGGTATCTTGCCCAAACGGAGGACATTCTCAAGACTGCAGCATCCTCCCAGAACTTTCTATACCCAAAGCAAGCATACTATGTGTTGTGCTACTAGCAGTGCCGACTTGCCATAAGCCGAACTAAACTCTTGCCCTGAACCTCTCAGCTCCTTGTGACCTCCACTTGACATGCAATTCTATCTCTGGAATTTGCAGCACAAGAAATGTAGAAAAGCCAAAATTTACTGGAGGGGAAAAAGGCCCGAAACCATGGACAAAGTATAGAGTGCTTGTCTAACGTTAGTAACGTGCTGGAATAAAGTGTCTGTTACCACGCATTTTTGGAAAGATAAACTTAATATGCTTGCATTCGCCACTACACACACTCACCCCTTGCATGCATCCATGCACTCACATACACACTCACCCCTTGCTTGCACCCCCCCCCCACACACACACATACCTTGTTTGCACCCCCACACACGCACACACATATTGGGTTGCATTTAAAATTGTTTAGCAGCATAGCAAAAATTCTGATAGCCATCTGGTAAGCAAAGTAAAACAGTCCCACAATGAAAACAGACATAACTTCTCTGCACATTGATCAAACATCTTTGCAAACCAGATTCAAAGAAAAAGCATCTGGCAACTGATGGATAAACTTTACAATAAGGCTGAATTCAAACAGGTGCCTGGCACACATATTTGGAACCATGGAAGTATACATGTGTTCTTGTGTTCACCTTCCTGAATATATGAAATTATACTGGTGGTATTGTACTGCACACTTAGGGTGTGTTTTAAATTTATTATGTTGAACATTTTTCTTGTAATCAATGACACAATGTATGCACCAGCAATTAGTAAACTGCCCAGTTCCGAACATTCCCATTCTAAAGGTGTACTCAAACTAGTTGCTACAATGCACCATTAAGTCAATATGCACAAGCTCTAGAAAGGTAAAATCGTTCTAAATAATTTCAAAAAAATGAAATCTTAACTAATAAAGAGGTAGCTGTGAGCAAATAACTTTATATTTCAGTGTTTCACCTAAGGATAAAATGCTTACTGCCCTCGAAGACATTGCCTAGGTTCCACAAAGAAATTATAAGCTAGTAATATTGCAATAGGGAATGGATGGCAAACATAACAGGTTTGTAATTACTACGTAGCTTCTCGAAAACATGGATATTCTGAGGACTGCAGCATCATCCTACTTTAAAGTACTACACAGTACAGTTTCAGCTATTCACCAACATACCATCAGAATAGAACCTACAACCTTCTGCATCAAAAGTAAGCATATTATGTGTTGTGCTACTTGCAGTGCATGCAGACATGACATAAGAAGAACAAAACTTCTTCCGCGCTCTCCACTCCTTAAAAAATCCACTTGACATCCAACTATCTCTTTTAAATTTGCACCACTAAAAATCCTGAAAAAGCTAAAAATTAATGTAGGGGGAAGAAAGGTCTGAAATCAGGGTAAAAGATATAAAGATTGTTTGTGTAATGTTAAAAACTTGCGCGCACACACACACACACACACACACACACACACACACACACACACACACACACACACACACAGACCCTGCTTGCATACATACACACACACACACACACACACACACACACACACAAAGCCCCTGCTTGCATCCACACACACACACACACACACACACACACACACACACACACACAGACCCTGCTTGCATACACACACACACACACACACACACACACACACACACACACACACACACACACACACACACACACTAAGCCCCTGCTTGCATCCACACACACACACACACACACACACACACACACACACACACACACACACACACACACACACACACACACACACACACACACACACACACACACACACACACACACTCAGCCTCTGCTTGCATACACACACACACACACACACACACACACACACACACACACACACACACACACACACACACAGCCCCTGCTTGCATCCCCCCCACACACACACACACACACCCTGCTTGCACCCCCACACACACACACACACCCCCCATGCCGCACACATATTGGATTACATTTAAAATTGTTTAGTTGCATAGGAAAAAATTCTGATAGCCATCTGGTAAGCAAAGCAAAACAGTCCTACAATGAAAACAGACATAAATTCTCTGCACATTGATTCAAACATCTTTGCAACCCACATTCAAAGAAAAAGCATCTGGCTACTGATGGATAAACTTTACCATAAGGCTGAATTCAAACAGGTGCCTGGCACACATATTTAGAACCATGGAAGCATACATGTGTTTTTGTGTTCACCTTCCTGTATATATAAAATTATACTGGTGGTAGTGTACTGCACACTCAGGGTGTGTTTTAAATTTATTATGTTGAACATTTTTCTTGTTAGCAATGACACAATATATGCAACAGTAATTACTAAACTGCCCAGTTCCGAACATTCCCATTCTAAAAGTGTACTCAAACTAGCTGCTACAATGCACCAATAAGTCAATATGCACAATCTCTAGAAAGGTAAAATCGACCTAAATAATTTAAAAAAATGAAATCTTAACTAATAAAGAGGTAGCTGTGAGCAAATAACTTTATATTTCAGTGTTTCACCTAAGGATAAAATGCTTACTGCCCTCGAAGACATTGCCTATGTTCCACAAAGAAATTATAAGCTAGTAATATTGCAATATGGAATGGATGGCAAACATAATAGGTTTGTAATTATTACGTTGCTTCGCCAAAATATGACATTCTGAGGACTGCAGCATCCTCCCACTTTAAAGTACTACACAGTACAGTTTAAGCTATTCACCAACATACCATCAGAACAGAACCTACAACCTTCTGCATCAAAAGTAAGCATATTATGTGTTGTGCTACTTGCAGTGCAAGCAGACATGCCATAAGCAGAACTAAACTTCTTCCGTGCTCTCCATTCCTGATAAAATCCACTTGACATGCAACTATCTCTTGAATTTGCACCACTAAAAATCCTGAAAAAGCTAAAAATTAATGTAGGGGGAAGAAAGGTCTGAAATCAGGGTCAAAGATATAAAGATTGTCTGTGTAATGTTACAAACTTGTGCACGAGCGTGTGTACACACACACACACACACACACACACACACACACACACACACACAGACCATGCTTGAATACACACAGATACACACACACACACGCAGCCCCTGTTTGCATACACACACACACTTAGCCCCTGCTTGCATCTACACACGCACACATGCAGCCCATTCTTGCATACACACACACACACACACACACACACACACACACACACACACACACACACACACACACGCATACACTAAGCCCTGCTTGCATCCACACACAGACACACACACACACACACACACACACACACACACACACACACACACACACACACACACACACACAGCCTTTGCTTGCACACACACACACACACACACACACACACACACACACACACACACACACACACACACACACACACACACACACACACACACACACACACACACACACACACACACACACACACACACACACACACACACACACACACACACTCAGCACCTGCATGCATCCCCCCTCACACACACACCTTACTTGCACCCCCACACACGCACACAGATATTGGGTTGCATTTAAAATTGTTTAATTGCATAGCAAAAATTCTGATAGCCATCTGGTAAGCAAAGCAAAACAGTCCCACAATGAAAACCGACATAACTTTTTTGCACATTGATTCAAACATCTTTGCAACCCACATTCAAAGAAAAAGCATCTGGCTACTGATGGATAAACGTTACCATAAGGCAGAATTCAAACAGGTGCCTGGCACACATATTTGGAACCATGGAAGCATACATGTGTTCTTGTGTTCACCATCCTGTATATATGAAATTATATTGGTGGTATCGTACTGCACACTTCGGGTGTGTTTTAAATTTATTATGTTGAACATTTTTCTTGTAATCAATGACACAATGTATGCACCAGCAATTACTAAACTGCCCAGTTCCGAACATTCCCATTCTAAAGGTGTACTCAAACTAATTGCTACAATGCACCATTAAGTCAATATGCGCAATCTCTAGAAAGGTAAAATTGACCTAAATAATTTCAAAAAAATGAAATCTTAACTAATAAAGAGATAGCTGTGAGCAAATAACTTTATATTTCAGTGTTTCACCTAAGGGTAAAATGCTTACTGCCCTCGAAGACATTGCCTAGGTTCCACAAAGAAATTATAAGCTAGTAATATTGCAATAGGGAATGGATTGCAAACATAACAGGTTTGTAATTATTACGTTGCTTCTCTAACATATGACATTCTAAGGACTGCAGCATCCTCACACTTTAAAGTACTACACAGTACAGTTTCAGCTATTCACCAACATACCATCAGAATAGAATGTACAACCTTCTGCATCAAAAGTAAACATATTATGTGTTGTGCTACTAGCAGTGCACACAGACATGACATAAGCAGAACTAAACTTCTTCCCGCTCCAGTCCTTATAAAATCCACTTGACATCCAACTATCTCTTGAATTTGCACCACTAAAAATCCTGAAAAACCTAAAAATTAATGTAGGGGGAAGAAAGGTCTGAAATCAGGGTCAAAGACATAAAGATTGTTTGTGTAAAGTAACAAACTTGCGCTCGCACACACACACACACACACACACACACACACACACACACACACACACACACACACACACACACACACACACACACACACTCAGCCCCTGCTTGCATCACCCCCTCACACACCTTGCTTGCACCCCCACACACACATATATTGGATTGCATTTAAAATTGTTTAGTTGCATAGCAAAATTCTGATAGCCATCTGGTAAGCAAAGCAAAACAGTCCTACAATGAAAACAGACATAACTTCTCTGCACATTGATTCAAATATCTTTGCAACCCACATTCAAAGAAAAAGCATCTGGCTACTGATGGATAAACTTTACCATAAGGCTGAATTCAAACAGGTGCCTGGCACACCTATTTGGAACCATGGAAGCATACATGCGTTTTTGTGTTCATCTTCCTGAATATATGAAATTATACTGGTGGTATTGTACTGCACACTTAAGGTGTGTTTTAAATTTCTTATGTTGAACATTTTTCTTGTAAGCAATGACACAATGTATGCACCAGCAATTAGTAAACTGCCCAGTTCCGAACATTCCCATTCTAAAAGTGTACTCAGACTAGCTGCTACAATGCACAAATAAGTCAATATGCACAATCTCTAGAAAGGTAAAATCGACCTAAATCATTTCAAAAATAAAATCTTAACTAATAAAGAGGTAGCTGTGAGCAAATAACTTTATATTTCAGTGTTTCACCTAATGATAAAATGCTTACTGCCCTCGAAGACATTGCCTATGTTCCACAAAAAATTATAAGCTAGTAATATTGCAATAGGGAATGGATGGCAAATATAACAGGTTTGTAATTATTACATTGCTTCTCCAAAATATGACATTCTGAGGACTGCAGCATCCTCCTACTTTAAAGTACTACACAGTACAGTTTCCGCTATTCACCAACATACCATCAGAATACAACCTACAACCTGCTGCATCAAAAGCAAGCATATTATGTGTTGTGTTACTTGCAGGGCATGCAGACATGACATAACCAGAACTAAACTTCTTCCGCGCTCTCCACTCCTTATAAAATCCACTTGACATCCAACTATCTCTTGAATTTGCACCACTAAAAATCCTGAAAAAGCTAGAAATTAATGTAGGGGGAAGAGAGGTCTGAAATCAGGGTCAAAGATATAAAGATTGTTTGTGTAATGTTACAAACTTGTGCACACACACACACACACACACACACACACACACACACACACACACACACACATGCAGACCCTGCTTGCACACACACACACACACACACACACACACACACACACACACACACACACACACACACACACACACACACACACACACACACGCACACACACACACACACACACACACACACACACACACACACACACACACACACACACACACACACACACACATACTCAGCCCTTGCTTGCATCCCCCCCTCACACACCTTGCTTGCACCCCCCACACACGCACACACATATTGGATTGCACTTAAAATTGTTTAGTTGCATAGCAAAAATTCTGATAGCCATCTGGTAAGCAAAGCAAAACAGTCCTACAATGAAAACAGACATAACTTCTCTGCACATTGATTCAAATATATTTGCAACCCACATTCAAAAGCATCTGGCTACTGATGGATAAACTTTACCATAAGGCTAAATTCAAACAGATGCCTGGCACACCTATTTGGAACCATGGAAGCATACATGCGTTTTTGTGTTCATCTTCCTGAACATATGAAATTATACTGGTGGTATTATACTGCACACTTAGGGTGTGTTTTAAATTTATTATGTTGAACATTTTTCTTGTAAGCAATGACACAATGTATGCACCAGTAATTACTAAACTGCCCAGTTCTGAACATTCCCATTCTAAAAGTGTACTCAAACTAGCTGCTACAATGCAGCAATAAGTCATATGCACAATCTTTAGAAAGGTAAAATCAACCTAAATAATTTCAAAAAATGAAATCTTAACTAATAAAGAGATAGCTGTGAGCAAATAACTTTATATTTCAGTGTTTCACCTAAGGGTAAAATGCTTACTGCCCTCGAAGACATTGCCTAGGTTCCACAAAGAAATTATAAGCTAGTAATATTGCAATAGGGAATGGATTGCAAACATAACAGGTTTGTAATTATTACGTTGCTTCTCTAACATATGACATTCTAAGGACTGCAGCATCCTCCCACTTTAAAGTACTACACAGTACAGTTTCAGCTATTCACCAACATACCATCAGAATAGAATGTACAACCTTCTGCATCAACAGTAAGCATATTATGTGTTGTGCTACTAGCAGTGCACACAGACATGACATAAGCAGAACTAAACTTCTTCCGCGCTCTCCAGTCCTTATAAAATCCACTTGACATCCAACTATCTCTTGAATTTGCACCACTAAAAATCCTGAAAAACCTAAAAATTAATGTAGGGGGAAGAAAGGTCTGAAATCAGGGTCAAAGACATAAAGATTGTTTGTGTAAAGTAACAAACTTGCGCTCGCACACACACACACACACACACACACACACACACACACACACACACACACACACACACACACACACACACACACACACACGTACACGCAGAACCTGCATGCACACACACACACACACACACACACACACACACACACACACACACACACACACACACACACACACACACACACTCAGCCCCTGCTTGCATCACCCCCCTCACACACCTTGCTTGCACCCCCCACACACGCACACATATATTGGATTGCATTTAAAATTGTTTAGTTGCATAGCAAAAATTCTGATAGCCATCTGGTAAGCAAAGCAAAACAGTCCTACAATGAAAACAGACATAACTTCTCTGCACATTGATTCAAATATCTTTGCAACCCACATTCAAAGAAAAAGCATCTGGCTACTGATGGATAAACTTTACCATAAGGCTGAATTCAAACAGGTGCCTGGCACACCTATTTGGAACCATGGAAGCATACATGCGTTTTTGTGTTCATCTTCCTGAATATATGAAATTATACTGGTGGTATTGTACTGCACACTTAAGGTGTGTTTTAAATTTCTTATGTTGAACATTTTTCTTGTAAGCAATGACACAATGTATGCACCAGCAATTAGTAAACTGCCCAGTTCCGAACATTCCCATTCTAAAAGTGTACTCAGACTAGCTGCTACAATGCACAAATAAGTCAATATGCACAATCTCTAGAAAGGTAAAATCGACCTAAATCATTTCAAAAAATAAAATCTTAACTAATAAAGAGGTAGCTGTGAGCAAATAACTTTATATTTCAGTGTTTCACCTAATGATAAAATGCTTACTGCCCTCGAAGACATTGCCTATGTTCCACAAAGAAATTATAAGCTAGTAATATTGCAATAGGGAATGGATGGCAAATATAACAGGTTTGTAATTATTACATTGCTTCTCCAAAATATGACATTCTGAGGACTGCAGCATCCTCCTACTTTAAAGTACTACACAGTACAGTTTCTGCTATTCACCAACATACCATCAGAATACAACCTACAACCTGCTGCATCAAAAGCAAGCATATTATGTGTTGTGTTACTTGCAGGGCATGCAGACATGACATAACCAGAACTAAACTTCTTCCGCGCTCTCCACTCCTTATAAAATCCACTTGACATCCAACTATCTCTTGAATTTGCACCACTAAAAATCCTGAAAAAGCTAGAAATTAATGTAGGGGGAAGAGAGGTCTGAAATCAGGGTCAAAGATATAAAGATTGTTTGTGTAATGTTACAAACTTGTGCACACACACACACACACACACACACACACACACACACACACACACACACACACACACACACACACACACACACACACACACACACACACACACACACACACACACACGCACGCACACACACGCACACACACACACACACACACACACACACACACACACACACACACACACACACACACACACACACACACACATACTCAGCCCTTGCTTGCATCCCCCCCTCACACACCTTGCTTGCACCCCCCACACACGCACACACATATTGGATTGCACTTAAAATTGTTTAGTTGCATAGCAAAAATTCTGATAGCCATCTGGTAAGCAAAGCAAAACAGTCCTACAATGAAAACAGACATAACTTCTCTGCACATTGATTCAAATATATTTGCAACCCACATTCAAAAGCATCTGGCTACTGATGGATAAACTTTACCATAAGGCTAAATTCAAACAGATGCCTGGCACACCTATTTGGAACCATGGAAGCATACATGCGTTTTTGTGTTCATCTTCCTGAACATATGAAATTATACTGGTGGTATTATACTGCACACTTAGGGTGTGTTTTAAATTTATTATGTTGAACATTTTTCTTGTAAGCAATGACACAATGTATGCACCAGTAATTACTAAACTGCCCAGTTCTGAACATTCCCATTCTAAAAGTGTACTCAAACTAGCTGCTACAATGCAGCAATAAGTCATATGCACAATCTTTAGAAAGGTAAAATCAACCTAAATCATTTCAAAAAATAAAATCTTAACTAAAAAAGAGGTAGCTGTGAGCAAATAACTTTATATTTCAATGTTTCACCTAAGGATAAAATGCTTACTGCCCTCGAAGACATTGCCTATGTTCCACAAAGAAATTATAAGCTAGTAATATTGCAATAGAAAATGGATGGCAACCATAACAGGTTTGTAATTATTATGTTGCTTCTCCAAAATATGACATTCTGAGGACTGCAGCATCCTCCCACTTTAAAGTACTACACAGTACAGTTTCAGCTATTCACCAACGTACCATGTTCTGCATCAAAAGAAAGCATATTATGTGTTGTGCTACTTGCGGTGCAAGCAGACATGCCATAAGCAGAACTAAACTGCTTCCGCGCTCTCCACTACATATAAAATCCACTTGACATGCTACAATCTCTTGAATTTGCACCAGTAAAATTCCTGAAAAGTTAAAAATTAATGTAGGGGGAAGAAAGGTCTGAAATCAGGGACAAAGATATAAAGATTGTGTAATGTTTCAAACTTGCGCGCGCGCAGACACACACACACACACACACACACACACACACACACACACACATGCACACACATGCACACACACGCACACACGCATACATGCACACACACGCACACACTCAGCACCTGCATGCATCCACACACACACCCAGCACCTGCTTGCATCCACACACACATGCACACAGCACATGCTTGCATCCACACATGCACACACTCAGCCCATGCTTGCATACACACACACACACACACACACACACACACACACACACACACACACACACACACACACACACACACAGTCAGCCCCTGCTTGCATCCACACATACTCAGCCCCTGCTTTCATCCACACATACTCAGCCCCTGCTTGCATCTGCACACACTCGGCCTCTGCTTGCATCCGCACACACATGCTCAGCCCCTGCTTGCATCCACAAACACAGGCTCAGCCCCTGCTTGTATCCAGAGACACACACTCAGCCCCTGCTTCTATCCACACACACTCAGTCCCTGCTTCTACCCACACACACACACACACACACACACACACACACACACACACACACACACACACACACACACACACACACACACACACACACACACACACACACACTCAGCCCTTGCTTGCATCCACACACACACTCAACCTCTTCTTGCTTACACACAGTCAGCCCCTGCTTGCATATACACACACACTGCATCCACACACACACACACACAGACACACACACACACACACACACACACACACACACACACACACACACACGCACACATGCATACCCGCACACATGCATACCCGCACATACGCACACACACACACACACACACACACACACACACACACACACACACACACACACACACACACACACACACACACACACACACACTCAGCCCCTGCTTGCATCCACACACACACTCAGCCCCCTGCTTGCACGCATACTCAGCCCTGGCTTACACATACAGTCAAAATTTCTGGAATCCACTCTACAAATTGGTGATGGTGTTATGGGTAGAGACTTCAGGGTCCTGTACTCAAGATACAGGGTTTGAGCCTCGGTATTAGTAAATATCAGATGTATCCATGTGAGGCATTTTCACACAAATGCACATGACTCTCATGCTGGGATCCTTAGTGACTGTTTAAAAGTAAAAACATACTAGCGACTCTCATGCTGGGATCCTTAGCGACTGTTTAAATGTAAAAACACACCAGCAGCTCTCATGCTGGGATCCTTAGCGACTGTTTAAAAGTAAAAACACAAACACACACCGAGTCCGGATCCTTAGCGACTGTTTAAAAGTAAAAACACACTAGCGACTCTCATGCTGGGATCCTTAGCAACTGTTTAAAAGTAAAAACACACTAGTGACTGTCATGCTGGGATCCTTAACGACTGTTTAAAAGTAAAAACACACACGCACACACAGACACAGAGAGTCCGGATCCTTAGCGACTGTTTAAAAGTAAAATAAACACTAGCGACTCTCATGCTGGGATCCTTAGTGACTGTTTAAAAGTAAAAACACACTAGCAACTCTCATGCTGGGATCCTTAGCAACTGTTTAAAAGTAAAAACACACTAACGACTCTCATGCTGGAATCCTTAGCAACTGTCTAAAAGTAAAAACACACTAGCGGCTCTCATGCAGGGATCCTTAGCGACTGTTTAAAAGTAAACACACACACACACACACACACACACACACACACACACACACACACACACACAGTTCGGATCCTTAGTGATTGTTTAAAATGAAAAACACACTAGCGACTCTCATGTTGGAATCCTTAGTGACTGTTTAAGAGTAAAAACACACTAGCAACTCTCATGCTCCGATCCTTAGCAACTGTTTAAAAGTAAAAACGCACTAGTGACTCTCATGCTGGGAAGCACACACTGTCCGGATCCTTAATGACTGTTTAAAAGTAAAAACACACTAGAAACACACTATCGATTCTCATGCTGGGGAGCACACACTGTCTGAATCCTTAGCAGCTGTTTAAAAGTAAAAACACACTAGCAGCTCTCATGTTGGGTTGCAAAATATGCTGTACAGATCCTTAGCTGACTGCAAGAAACACTGTTTAAAAGTAAAACCTCATGCTGGAAAGCAAGATATTCTGTCCGGTTCCTTAGCAACTGCAAGAAACACTGTTTAAATGTAAAACCTCATGCTGGGAAAGAAAATATGCTGCCTGGATCCTTAGCGACTGCAAGAAACACTGTTTCAAAGTAAAACCTCATGCTGGGAAGCAAAATATGCTGCTCGGATCCTTAGCGACTGTAAGAAACACTGTTTAAAAGCAAAATATGGGCAGAAACTCATCCTGGGAAGTCTGGATCTCAATAATGACACACAAAACAAACTTGCTGAAATCTTGATCTAACCACACTGGAAGTCCGGATCTAAAAATAACAACATGTATATCCCCCTTAGCTTGTGTAAGGCAATGAAGTCTGGATTTAAAGTTGTACTGTTTTTTAAACCAAAAGATCTAAACAGACAAAATATCTTGACTCGCTTCTGTAATTAGGCAAACTGTGCCCACAGAAAATACCATAGCGGCAATGAAATCTGGATCTATATACACATTGACTGTGTAATTACACTAAAAACTATGATCCTTTTGGGAAGACAGCTGAACTAAAACTTAATAGCAGTACATATTAAACTAATAGTGACTGCATAGTAAACTAGAAGGCAAGTGGTACAAAACTCCTGCATGTGCTACAATCTACAATTTTCCCAAGTAGTCTGGATAATGAAGAATCCGAGCAATGTGTGCATATTATTATTACAGGCAACAGACTATTATGACAAAAAACAGACGAAGAACTTACAGTTTAAAAGCAAGATGTGAATGTAGTAGGAGCTTCTGGATAAGGAGTCCACGTATTCCCAGAGGCCCAGCAAGCTAAACCTCTCTGCAGAATACACCACGAGTGAAAAGGGGTTCCTCACTCCCCGCAGCAAGTTTTTAATACCTTACAGGTGTGGGATGGTCTGAATATCTGACATCACATAATAGGCAGGGGTAGAGATTTTTAACAATAGCATGCAAATAGTGCCAGGATGTAAGTTTTTGGGCGGTATCTTCAATGGAAACTATTGCTGATTTGTAGCCGCTCTTACATCACAATTTCTGAGCCAAAAGCTAACCTTTACAGGGCACGAGAAATACTTTTCAAAGTGAAAGTAGCACTGAGGAAGGGTGTTTGTGACCCAAAAGCTTTGCAATAAACATTGATTTCTGTCCTTTGGCATTGGATTTTTAGAGTTTGACTTCTACAAAGTGAAAGTAAAACAGTATGGAAAAGGAATGTACTATTGGAGGAAAACAGAGGAAACAGTTTTTCAAGGCAGCATTGCTCATTTTTTAAGGTTGGTGGAGGGAATAGGGAGAAAAGGATCTAATAATTTGAGTTTATGAACGGCATATCCCGTTGTTGTCTTCAACATATGTAGGTCTGTGGAAGATGTACTCCAAGGAACAGAGCATGACAGTGCAGTACTAAGTAAGGGTGAGATGCGCCAATCTACTTTAAAGTGAATGAGTCCCAGCTAAAGCTGCTTATTAGAGGTGTGTTCTAACAAAATGCACACACAACTACCATCAGGAATCACCATGTACATAGGTAGCACAGCAAGCATACAGTGGACATTGGAGAGGCAAGCATGATCCAAACATAATAAACATCAGAAAACTATATAATCATGTATAGCAAATATGTTAATTTTGTCTTTCTCACCTACCTATGTGCATACTTCAGTCTACCGGATGAGAATGTGCGGCACATGGATGTCCAACACAATCATTGTACAATAGCTGCAGATATGGCAAACACAAGGGTACAGGCAGATATGCAGGAAAGGGAGCTATACAAGAAAGCATGTCTAAGTAAATTATGTATCTGTAAATGAGACTGGGCAATAAAGTTTGCAGCTTGTTAAAGGTGAAGTGTTCTTTAAGTGACACTAAAGTATTACATTGAGTGCAGACATCTACATTGCTCTCATACTGTGAATATCCTAGTGCTGGGCAGGTTGGGAATACACCATAACTGTCCAAGCTCCAGCCAGGTATATAGCAACAAAGTGGATTAAACAGAGCAATAGGTTACCATGTGTAACAGAAAGTGCTTGTAAGCCACTGCCTGTGCTCCTAATCTTAGTAAGCTAATGCAGGATCTACACATAACAAGTTGAAAGACTCCACTGTTCTCACAGCCTTAGAGCAGCCTACAGATGACATCACTGGCATCCAGTTGTTTAGACTTACAAACTTGTAGATCAGAGATTCAGAGCAGCCCACTACAAGTAACATTGACAAGATGGATACTGCTTATGAATAAAGATGAGGACAGCTTAGCAGCAGATATTGGACAGTGCCCAGCCAACATGGCAAGCTAATGCTAGTGATAGCAGGCTACCTATACCATTTAGTGTGTGAAGTGCTATCTAAATGATACAGGGTATGTATCAAGTGGAAGATAAAGACCTGTAGAGGCTGGGCGATCACAGTACACCATGTGGAATGGGAGAAACTGCAGAAATCATTGCCATGCCGTCATGGGCCAGATACAACCACTGCACAGGTAACAGTGCTGCATGTAGAACTACAGTAGAATGCAGAACACAGCAATGATTTGCCTAGTCATGTAATGCAGAGTGCTCCTTGAAAGGTATTTGATGATGTGCTGCAAGCAATGCCTTGTTGTGCTACACTTAGTTGCACCATTACCAGAATACAGCAGAGTACACAGGCATCCATTTCCATATCTCCTGCAATCTTAGAGGACATTGATTTCAGGTGGTACCCATTCCGCAGTCGTACCTTCCTTCTACGAAGAATGTTGGACATGGATGGCAAGGACTCCATTGTTTTGCTAATATCTGGTAGACCTGTGCAGGTCACACATTATACTTGGGGATGGCATATTCCCAACACATGCTGAAGTTTGCCATCAATTGTGCACCTTACATGGATGCATTGGCACTCCCGCTAATACTTGGATTGTTCCCCTGGTTTACTGTCTAACGACTCAGAAAATAGAGGCAGCATATAACAATATGTGGAAGATTCTTAAGGGAATGGCTGCAGATTTTGGATGCACCTTTCATCCAAAGTACATCATGGCTGATTTCGAGAAGGCAGCAATTTGCGCCACTTGTATGGAATTCCCAAAGAGTGTCTTAAATGGATGCTTTTTGCATTTTTCCCAGATTATTTGGTGGCATCATCACCTTGTGGTCCTTTATGGTACAGACACTGCATTTTCTATAGCCATCCATAAGTTAATTGCACTAGCATTCTTACCAGTAGATGATATTGTGCCTGCATTTTTGGAGATTGTTTCCACACTACCTGAACATCTCTTGATCATCACTATATATGTGGCCATCCAAGGAAGCATGCATTCCACTCTCCTGCACCTGATTGACTGCCAACATCTTATTCTCTGAAATTTTGGAATATCTGTAATGTCTCTGGCATGGATCTTCCAGAAAACAACGATCAGGTGGAAGCATGGCACCGCTAGCTAAATTGTTACTTGGACAGCCTACTATACAGCTTTCTGACCTAGTTTTCATTCTGCAACAGGAACAAAACCTAACTGATAACTGAAGAGAATCACTGCTCAGGGGAATGCCAGTGACACCCCATGTTGTAAGGGTTCATTGCTAAAACATACTCTCCAACATGAGGGTGACTACAGCAGTGTGCCGTGGCATATTTTTGCTAGTTGTGATTATATTTGCATATAGTACATGCTAAGCACACAACACATAATTTCCGCTGCTATATTAATAAAGGCTTTGCCCACTGTACACTTCTTTCATAGTGCCACATTCATGCCCACCCAGCATCTGGATGCAGCATCCTGTACTACAGACAGTTATACCTTTGTACTCCTGGGGACATGCACGTACTCTCATTCTTTTGTTTTGCATCTACCACTTACAGGTATGGTGCAAGGGGATTTCCTATGCCAACAGGGAAGTGTCCAGAATGATATATCACCTCAGCTAGCCTACCATCCAGCCATAAATCCACATCCACCTGCCCCACAGGGAAATGTCACGCCACCTAGGTGCCTGTATCCATGCATCAAACATAGGTAACCCAAAGTACAAGGAGCAGGAACTGGGAGATGTCAATGTTATGGTTTGTGTGTGTGTGTGTGTGTGTGTGTGTGTGTGTGTGTGTGTGTGTGTGTGTGTGTGTGTGTGTGTGTGTGTGTGTGTGTGTGTGTGTGTAGAACTGAGAACTGAAGCCAAATATGTCTATATGTCTGCGTATTGTTGAGAGACAGACTCAGAAGATATTGCAGCACAATTGCTAGGTTTTATAACTAGGTCCAGGGCATCCACAGAAGATGATGGTAGTTGTCTCTCTTTAGGGTTTCACAGATAGTAACAAGGCCTTTGCTGCAGGTAGGTATGTTGTATGACCATGAGTGATGCCCACTACCAGACATGGGACTGACGTGAGCACCACATCCTACTGAATGTCTTCTCCTGTCCATACATTCGTCCAGATTAGATGTTTATGTTGAATTGATGGAGCTGCATGACCTTGATCTTGGCATCCCACATCAATGATGGCCATCGGCATTCGATCCAGAAGTGGACAGGTTATGAGATGCATGCCTGGCACATGTCCTATTAGCCTGGGAGAGTGTGTTTTGCACCAGAAGGCAATGCAACATGCCTAGAATGTCACACATATGGGATGTGCACTGAGTAACTCATCACTTATAACCTTCAACATACACAGCATCCCTGCAAAAGCCAGTGCGCTGTTAGACTGAGCCAGTACGATGACCCTGCACATTCACTGGGTTGTAAGCAGTGAGATAGTAACTTTTGTGGGGGGCAGTACACATGGGCGGTCTACAGACACCAACATGCCAACCAAGATGTTCATCCCCATGCCATGTCATGCTTGTAGCAGCCAATGAGGGTTATGGAGTAGACACTTTCTTGTCTAGATCAGTCATTAAAGCCTGCTCATGAGTAGGACTCTGTATATCATGTGTGGGTTCCATAGGCACAGAGGCTATGTCCACTGCCTGGCTAGAGGATCCAGCTTTTACAATCCCTGTATTCAGGTATAACACCATGCTCCCTTACTATGGTAGCTGTTCACTGTCATCATAATCAGACTCAAACTCATTTCTAGCATTTGGCAGTGAAATATCTATTGTGGTGGGGAGTTCATCACATTTAAATACACCAAAGCACAATACCCACTATAAGTATTATCCATCACTTCTTTTTTCCCACTGCAGAAATAATAGGCTCATCAAATGGTGTCAGTATTAAAAATGATAGCATTATCTTGTGCAGAGGTCCATGATGTTCATACATAACACAAAGAACACACATTTATTGGCATTTATTACACTACACAGACCAGATGTATGTTTTTACCAGTACAGTACTGAAACACATGTGGGACATCCCCACTGGAGAATCTTGAAGTAAAATGCAGCTCAGCACCTATAACTAACACCCCACCTTGGGATAGTAATGACTCAAATACCCCACACAGAGTAACAAGAAACTCCTCTATTTCACCCAGTAGTCATTTGTAGATGGTCCATTTCCATTCACTCTACCCTCCTGTGCAAAATAGGAAGCATACTTTTTGGCATCTCTAATTGTGTCTATGGCCCTGTGTCTGACTGGCGCCATCTCATGAATCTTACTAAATCGCTCAATGTACCCATCGTGGCTGTAAGCATAGTCATGTTAAGAGGTGTTTGTGGTATTGTACACCTACAAGAGCAATGCCACTTATAATGCACAACTCCATGTTAAAGTAGTTTAAATCTTAACTGCAACAGCAGTAATGTCTGTTTCAGCATTCTGCCACACTCAGTCACAGCAGGTTCAGCCAGCATTCTCCTGGATGGATATCAGTCAAGCAAGAAAATGAAGGGCCTGCAACAAGGTCTCATTCTCCATGTGGAAGAACTTGCATTCGCATGCCTTTCTTTTGCCAGACTTGAGGCTGTGTGGAGAAAGAGTACACTGTATGAGTATAACAGTGAGCATTGTCTTCCATATGAAACCACCTGCAGTACATTACTTAGCCTGTTGCATTGTCATGCCAATGTCCATGCATTGGTTGACAGACTGGTTTACCTGACTATATGGCACAATCACAGGCATGGCATCAACAAACCCCCAACCCCCCCCCCCCAAACTGCAAGCAAGAGGGTATACTATCAAGTATAACAACTATGATTACTTGTAAACAAGCTCAGCTATCAAGGCACACATCGGCTGCCAGTGTGAAATCTGTAGATGTTCATTTCTTCATGGTATGCACTATTGTCTAACCTGAAAAGCATGTTAGAATTATAATACTGTGCGAAAATAAAAATGTCAGCATGCAAAGCTTGAAAGCACACCATATTTTTCTGAGACTTGCTGACTGATCTTACTTATGCCTGTCCCACCTGTATGGCCAGCCAGCCCAGTTACATTGAACAGTAGTACTATACAATAATAACAGACCACATACCTGGTGCATGCAAAACCAGCTCTTCTACACAGAAGAAGGTCAATGTACAAATTCACACAGTTTTTAGTGTAGCACCTTTAAATTCCAACATACATTGGCCCTAAGACTTGAGTCTGGTTACCTTTCCTATGGCATTTCTAGCACCCATCTTGCCTTCCTTTAGTAACACAGCAGTAGGGTGGAATGGGTAGCAAGCATTTCAAAACTCAAATTTTCTACAACTTTTTCAGAAAGGACTCATTTGGAAGGTAGTGTAGAAAAAGCAAAACTTTTAGGAACAAGTAGAACTTACCTCAAACAGGCAGTAATTCAGCCTTTCCCCTTCACAAATACTTTGTTTACAGTTGCAGCAAGTAACAGTAATGGTGTCCATATATTCCTCCATAACTCAGTGAGGCTCAATTTGACTGTCAGAGATAATACCATGGAGATTCAAGCCACTGTGCATGATAATTACAAGAGAGGCTCCATCTCGTAAATCTTTCTTAATTGCTCACTCTGTTTTATTGGTGGAAGCATAGTCTTGCTAAGAGGCTTTCATGGCATTGTGCACCTATATGGACACCTATGGTGTACATCGACAATGTTTGGATGGGTCAGTGCCCTTCATATTACACAACTCCAGCCAATGGATGTGCTAAAATGCAATGTTACATAAAATACTCAACTACATGCTAACATAGCATACATTTTCTGCTCTCACACTTACTGACACATTTTAACCTCTATAATATTGGCACAGACAATGCTGCACTTGCATCAGGTCATACAACTGAATTGCCCTGTGCTGCATTGCAACTGGTGAAATGAGAAATGGGTGTGGCCACAAGATGACAGCTATTACTCTCAGGTATGTTACCTTAGGTATGGTCATGGTTTCCAATAGCACTGTTTCTGGAAGGACACCCCAGTGTACTTATTGCACAGGCATCACCATTGGTGCTTGCTTGGGAACTCATATAATGAGTCCCCAGTACAAGGTAGATGCCTGGCACTGTCTCCTCTAGGCTGTTAGTAATTGCCAGAGGCATACCTTTCTCTGGTGAGTGGTGCAGGCACCATTACGGTGATATGCGGAGGTGCCATCCAAATCTTCTTAGCTGGTTTGAAGAGGAAGTCAGGGTAAGGACACCTGAGATGTATTGTAAGCATCTTCTTCAGCTGCTATATAATTTTTTCTTATGTATTACTCATGGGGCTGTAAGTTAATGATGTGTCACCTTTATCCACAGCTCAGGAGACTACTGCAGAAAATAGCCTCCTATTCAGGAAGAGAATGCAGCACCTTTCCTGGTGTAAGGGTGGGTATGCCATTCAAATTACATACTATTGTCAAACTCCTCATAGATAAACTTCTCATAGATCTGTCTGCATATATGAAAAGTGCACTTTGAAATGTTTTACTTTCTATTGATAATGGCCTATATGTGGTTTAGATAGCATGACCACATTAAGTAGTTGGATAAACTTATAACTTTGCACATAAGTCATATGCAGTTAGATAGCACATAACTGTATATCACTTGGTACATGTCAGACAACTGTGCTTTTCAGCTGGGTTTTGCGAATATTTTGATTGCTATAGTTGGACTTGTGTATACTTCATACTACATCTTGTGTAATTTCTGATTGTTTCTCCCTCTCCTTTGGGTGCTAAATGAGGCTATATGGTCTGCTTTTGCTAGTTTTGACTTATTGGTGGCACTGTACCTTAAATCTTGGGAAGCAGGAATATTATGTTGTACTGTCACCATTTTTCTCATTCTAATTTTTGTGTGTGTGTGTGTGTGTGTGTGTGTGTGTGTGTGTGTGTGTGTGTGTGTGTGTGTGTGTGTGTGTGTGCCATGGAAAGCATGCGTAATGACGTGAGCAAACGCATATGCACACATCCACACTGATGTAAAATAATTCAAGTTATACTTCAATTACAGCTTTTAAGATTGACCTGAAATGTATTGTGCTCAAAATGAAGTGGGTGAAATCCTGCGAATGAGTGAAAATAACTGGCTTGTACCTAAGGCCTTGTGGACTTACCTCGGTATTGTATATCTTTGGTATTACCTAAAGTATCAGTGCAGATTTTTTTATCATATACCCTTAAGTACAACTGTCCTTTGCACTGTAATGGGTTCCAGTAATATGAGACAAACTTCAAAGTGCTGGTTTTATTGCACAGTCCAGTACTGAAGGCAGTACTGGAGGAGATACATTGTAGCACCTTGTCCATTGCAAATTAATTGGTGGCAGCAGGTGGAATTATATGCCAGTTCATCAACAGTAGTACAGATGCATGATCACAAACTTGGTAAGTTACAGAACACTGAGGGAATTTAGTAAATTCATGAAAACTGAACAAAGGTGGGTTTTATTTAGTTACTTATTGTATTTCCATTTTTGGACTGGGATAGTCTGAGCAAAAGTCCTTTTTCAGCAGAAGGAGGGACCCCCCCCACACACACACACGCAAATAAATAACTATACAGTTTAGGTGAACTTAATCATGAAGTAGAATAGAGCAGCAATGCAAAGGAGTAAATACAGTTTGAGTTTTGTGGAAATTATTTAATTATTTTACATTTGTTTACCAGGAATGTCTGACTGGGCCAGTGACCCTTTTTCAGTGGAGGCCCAGGAAGAAAAGCTCCACTACAAAAACACATTGCAAACAGTAAAATAAATCAATAGCAATCAAGAATACATAACTTTGGTAAAGATAGGTAGTAAACAGTTTATACATAATAAAAACTGAGTAATGTAAAGCAGGAACAAAAAGAAAGCTAACAAACTAGCAAGCAATAGCTTGTGTCATCATAGAGAAATGACTGATATGTAAATCAGTATCATGGTTTTGGTGGTAAATATTTATGAGATACATGTATAGTATATGAACAAGAATGTGGCTGATTGTTGCTATGCTGGTGTTACTTGTTCTAAACAGTGATAGCTAAGGCAATATTGAGGTGAAGTACAAGGAGGGGGAATATGATAACACTGTATGAAACTTGAGATAGGCAGATATAAACAGTAGCAGTAGTGAGCTTGAGATAGGTAGAGAGAAACTGGAATTCCAAGAGAGAAGGGATAGTTTGGATGTTAGAATCTAGTAAGGGAAGAGATATTTTGGTTGCAAGAACATGGACGGACAGAATGATCAGCCTGGATTAGTACAGGAGCAAAGCCAATTTTTGCTTAGGTGTTCCTTAAGCAGTAGTTTAAATATGGATATGTTACTAGAATTTAGTATTCTCTGATGCATGGAATTCCAGGACTTAGATATTTGGTGGGAGAATAGAGAGCTACCATAACAATTATTAGATTTATTTACTTTTAAGTAGTAGTTTGTTGAAGGATCTTAGTGGCCTGCCATTTAAGCAGGGCTTCCCTAAGCTCTTGAGTGCTGGACAGCTGTCTGGATGGTGGAAGATGGAGTGAATGAAAGTTAATTGGTTGAGGGATAGGGAACTGGATAGTTCAATCCAATTTATTTTATGAAGTGCTGTGCAGTGATGTGATCTGTAAGGGAGGTTAATAGTGAATCTTGCGATTTTGTTATAGCGGGACTCCAGTTTGTTTAAATCTAATTTTCTGAGATTAGTGAATATTGGTGAGGCATATAGAATGGTATAGAGTAGTTGAGTCCTCGCTATGGAATGTCTAGTTGTCTCAATTAGGTATGGCTTGACTTTGCATAGTGAGCCTAACTTAATATGGATCTTTTTGATAGTTAGAGCAAGGTGTTTATCAAATTTTAGGTTGTTGTCAATTGTGATTCCAAAGAGTTTGGTGTGCTGGACAGGTTCAATTCTTGTTTTATTAGCTAAGTAGATGATGAAGAGGGGAAAGTTATCAGGAACTTTACTATTAGTGAAGAGCATGAAGATATGAGAGAGGAGTCATCTGCATATTGAACAATGGTTACATGCTGGGTGGCTGTGCTGAGCCTGTTGGTGAATATGGTGAAGAGCAATAGACCAAGAAATGAGCCTTGGGATACGCCTACGGAGACCAGTAATAGGGTGGAGAGTTCATTTGCCACTTAACTGTCTGTTAGCGGCCAGTTAAGTAGCTGAGAAACCAGAAGAGGGATGGCTGGATTAGGTTTAAGGAAGCTAGATCATTTAGTAGATTTTGGTGGGATACTGTATCAAAGGCCTTAGACATATCAAGAAAGATAGATGATATGAGCTTGTTGATTGAGTTTGTAAAACTAACAAGGGCAATGGTTGTACTGTGCTTAGGTCTGAAGCCCTGTTGAGATGCAGATATTATTGCTTAGTAGATAGTTGAGGAGTTGCTGGTGTATACATTTTTCAAGAATCTTGGCTATGGGAAGGAGGAGGGCAACTGGCCAGTAGTTTGAGAACACAGTAGAAAAGCTACCTTTCCGAAGAGGGATGATATAAGAGAATTTGCAGAGTTTGTGGATGTACTGCTCAGCAATGGAATGGTTTATTACAAGAGATATATGGCATAAGATGGCATCTGCTGCTAGCTTTAGAAATTCATTGGGGAGTTGGTCAGCTGTGTGGGAGGAGGGCTTAAGTTTGGAAAGATGTTTTTGATGCTATTAGTTTGAACTGGTTTGACTGAAAAGGAATTGAGTGTTCAGTCTAATTCATTAAGATCAGATGGGGGTATTGCTGTTGTTTTTTTTTTACTAGGGAGAGTGTAGAGCTGAGTATAGAAATGTAACAAATGCAAATCAAAATAGCCAAAAATATGTACATTGATGAAGACAGTTGAGGTACAGTTTTGTTAACCCATGAAAGATGAAATACATAGTAGATATATTCAAAATGAGATATGTTGAATTGTAAGAGATGGACAATCGGAGGAGAAGAGATTGAGAACAGCATGCCTTAATAAACCGGTGATAGGAGGGGGTCATTGTAATTGGCAAGGTTGGGGATGCTGAGATGATATGGAAAAGTGAGAAAAGGAATAAGGTATAAGAAAGAAATGTGAACAGTTAGCATTTAAACAGGTACCCTTTTCAAAAAGATTTATCATCAAAACTGTCAGTAAAAATGTCTGTATTTCTTGATTATGAGCAAAACATTTCTGAGGGTTAGCAGCACTTTAGGAGCCAAGGAATGTAATAAGTTGTATTATTCTGTAGAAAAAAATATTTGCTTTGTTTCATGGATGGTGTCAAATCAAGAAGAGGTGTTTAGTTCTTCAGAGATCCCATGTATGCATGTTTTTCCCCTGTTGAAATCCAAATTCAGAATTAGGAGGAGTCATTATCTGATCTGCTGCTACTGGGTACCGGGCAAGTAGGCATGTCTGTTAAGATCTTGGGCCAATGGAGAGAAAGGAGGCAAATTAATATACAAATTAGTGAGTGAAGACCATCCTGGAGGACACTATAAAAAGAGGTAGCTGAAGCAAAGACAGTTATAAATGATTTGGGAGCAGTATATGAGAGGAAAATTTGTGAGGGATAGGGATTTTTTTGTTGTTTTCTGGGAAATGCCATAAGTCCAAAGATGTTCAGTAGGGTAATATGTGACATAAGGATAAGTAGTAAGTTAGAGAATTTAGTATGGGTATATAATATAAAGTTAAGTTGGGGGATATTCATAATATTTCATGATTAGGCATAGGCCTTATGTGGTGTAGAATAAGGATGCTTTTGTTTAGAAAACAGATAATGAGGAAGCAGTATAAACTTGATAACTTTACAGCTGCAGCAAAGACTTGGAGGGAGATCCGGAAACATGGGAATGAGTATTGTATGACTAGATAAACATTTTAAGAAGGAGTTGAAGTATGGGTCAGAGGGAGTTGAATGATGGTGATAGGGTTAGCAGTGATGGTTATAGGGACAGAGCTTCATATTGAAAAGGAGAGAAGGAAGTGATCTGCAACAGGGAAAAGAAGCATCAGAAGAGGCACTGGGACTTCTTGGAGATGGTAGGGTTATTTTATTATTGTTCATTTATTAATTATACATTTATTACAGTATATTTATTATAAGCTACTGTGTTTGTGAGGGTATGCCAAATCATGATTTGCTGATCAATATTATCTAAACTTTCCCCAAGTGTGGTGGTCTACATTTAGGTTTGAATGAAAAGGGCGAGATTGTGATATTATAAATTTATAGTTTTTAACAACTTTAATAAATCAACACTCTCTTAAAATTTTAGCAAAGGTCATACACTTATTAGTATCAGTATTATATGCACTTGTGTATATATATATATATATATATATATATATATATATATATATATATATATATATATATATATAAAACTTTCTACATTTTTTGATTATCTGTATATAAATAAATGTCATATATTTATTGCACTCACAGAGAAATGCAGTTATCACCTGGCACAACTTGTAAGTTTCAAGCAGTCTAAGAAGCCTGCTTAAAGGGATGTCATACTGCGAACTACGTTCAGATATAAATAAAATGTTTTCTTTGTTTTTGTTTACACCATTCTTGAGTGGGTAGGGCAGATTTGCAGTTTTATATATTCTAATAATGTTTCAGTATTTTTTAAAATTAGCATTGCTTTATAATGAAAAGGACACATGATTTAAAAAAATGGCACTTTAATTAAAGAAACTGCATTTCATGCATAAAATCAGCATGCCTTGTGTAACATGTTTTTAAACAGTGAATCAATATTTTGATTGGTGACTAGAGGAGGCTTGGCAGTCACATGTTTACTTATGGATTATTTAAGTGTATTTTTCAGTAACGGTTTTCATCTGAAGAAGTTATTAAATAACGGAAGTGCTCATCAATAAAGTTTCTATAGCATGGCTACATTCCCTGGCTAGCGTGATTTTTCTTAACCTTATAGTTAAACATGTCACACTTAAATATACAGTACGTAAATACATGGGGACATATAACTTCATTACATGTACCCAACGTATATCCAAAAAAGAACTTACATTTAAATGTTAAAATATCAAATATGAAATTTAGAGTTAAATAACTTGATTCATTCTAAATACCCCAGATCCTGATCATAAAGTCAAATTAAATTTGTTAAATGTAAATAAATATGTATAAAAACAAGTGAAGGGATATTAAAAAGTCCATAAAAAATATAAAAAATATTTCTACAATAGACGAGTTATAAAACAAATCATCATTGAATTGATAAGGGTTGTGACAAAGGGAAATACTGCCAGCCCAGCTAGCTGGAATTTTGTAAATAATTCTATGTCATTTGTGAATATTAATATGATTTATATAGAAATGCAACAGAATGAGTACTACCAGCCCAGCTATCTGGAATTTTGTAAGGGTTTATTTGTCATTTGTGTATGAACATGTTTCATGTAAGATGCTTGTGCTTCAGCTGTGTTAGAACTGGATGCTATGGACTGAACGAAAGTGTAACCACAGCATGCCCTGCTAGCTTAGAACAAAAATTTATATAAACTATTGTAATTGTGTAAATGTATATGTTTTAACAGTGGGAACTAGAACATAGAGGGTTAACTTGCAAAATGTCAAGAAAATAACTGAAATGAAATTGTGCTATAAAAGTAATCTTTTCAGTAAACAGGAGACAGGATGTCTACACTAGGGGACTCTCTGTACTGTCTTGTAAGTGTTTTATTGTTTTATGACTTCTAGCAGTTGCAAACATCTGAAGGATATGTATTTTCACAGAGAAATGTTAAATGCTTCTAGTTTCTGACAATGGGGGTTTAGCTTGGGAACTAAATTCAGGTGACAACAAGTGATGTTATCCAAGCTGACCCAGCAGTAATATTTGATATTAATTTAAGAACTCTCTGAGAGAGAGAGAGAGAGAGAAGCGCATTTTGTATTTTGCCTTTGACCTAACAAGAACATCCATTCATCACGTCTGCCTGTATGTTATTCTGTAAGTAAGTTTTTAGGGCATAGTAACTCTTTAGATTCAGATAGGAATATAATCAAGTATAGCTTAGAGCTTTTCTTTATTTATTTGAGACTGCCCTACAATGTTGTTTTAAATATTTCTTGTGATTTTGAACTCTGATGTAACTGATTGCTTATTTAGTATTGTCTTGTTCTTTTATTATTTATTATTAAATATATTTAAAACTTTTAATTGTGGCTGATCTGTTTAGAGATACTCAGACTCTTAGAGTACTTGCCTGTCTATTTGGTGGCACTGTACAGGCTCTTGGTCAAACTACCATTTGGATTCATAGTAACATTACACAGTAGGACTGGACACCCTTTGTTAAGGGCCTTAAAGTAGCTGATAAAAAGTGGCTGGTGGCAGTCAAAACTACCTTATAGTCTGGGCAGAAGGGGGTATAGCTAGTAAACCTGTGCCAGCCTTTCCCAGGAGAAAGTGAGTGTGTGTGTGTGTGTGTGTGTGTGTGTGTGTGTGTGTGTGTGTGTGTGTGTGTGTGTGTGTGTGTGTGTGTGTGTGTGTTTGTTATAAATTAAATCTCAAAGATTTTGTGTGTCAGCTGTTTGGGCAGGGGTATGAGGCACTGATTGGACAGAGAAGGTACTGGAGATCATGGTTTGGCCACTCACCTGAGATCTCAACCCTACAGCTGTGCCAGTGGAGAGTCTTATATGGGATCTGGAGAAAGAGGTAAAAACCAGCCCCAAACTGACTGTGATCTCTGTGTGCTCTTAAGGGAATTTGCACTTTACTGTGTGTACTTTTCATCCCCCCAGTGTGTACATTCTCCACTGTTGCCAGTAGTGAAGATTGAGGCTCCTTGATTACTGGGCCAGTGCAGGGGCATCACATATTAATTGGGTGTGCCTGCACTGGCCCAGTAATCAAGTAATTGAAACTGTAGATTCATTTAAGGACCTGGGTATATGGGTATATCCAGCTTTCAAATTTTCTAATCATACGCTGTCCGGTTCGATTCTCAGTTAGAGTGTCTTCTATGTGGAGACATGCGTGAATGAGTGTACCTTCGTTGAAGGTTGCGCATCAGGGCTGACAACTCGGCATGTAAAAATCAACTGCCAATCATTAGCGGACCGGAGTTCTGCTGTGGTGACCCCTAACCGGGAAAAAGCCAAAAGACACATACATACATCAACCAATTGGTTAATGATAGTTATAAAACTATAGGTTGTCTAAAAAGATTTATAAAGTTTAGGAAATCCGAAATGATAAAGTCATTACTTGTTAGTTACATTAGACCCAAACTTGAGTATGGAATAATAATATGGAAACCTTATTAAAAAAACAAGCATGATCAAACTGGAAAGAGTACATCGGAAATATACCAAGGGCATCCATTGATGTGAAAATTTAAGTTATTATGGAAGACTAAAAGATCAGACCTTGTACAGTGTCTCATATAGATGTAGAAGAGGAGACTGTATTCAGGTATAAAGGGCATTTAGAGACAACTATGTCTGAGAATGTTTATGGATATCAAAAAGTAGGACAGAGTCATCAGACAACCTATGTAGAAGATTCTGTAGGAATGATAAGTGTACCAATTGGTTATTTGAGAGAGTAGTTGATGTATGGATTAGACTACCAAATTACATTAAAGCAAACACTAGTTAAGATAACTTTAAGAACAGCCTGGACACTTTTCATGAGAATGACTGTTTTGGCATATTGGCAGGCTAGAACAGCATTAATGGCAATGCTTGAAATATTTGCATGTATGTATGTATGTATGTATATATGAAAACTGAGAAGCACTTATAGTCTCTTGAGAAGAGCCACAGTGTTGCCTGACAAAACTCAGTCCTGTTTCCCTTCCAAGATTGACTTCTGCTTGAGTCTGGTAAGTCCTAACTGTTTTTTTAAATGGAGGCAGCCATAGATGCTTGGTGTGCTACCGTACTACATATCAGAGTGATCATGGCATTATCTTTCCTCTGTGTCATTACCAAGGAGTGCAGGAAATCCTCATAAATACCCTGGAGGACTCTGATTATTTCCAGCTGACTCTCCGTGGCAGTCCTCTGAGCCCCAGCAATGTCATGGTACATTTGCTGCTGGGCAGCAAATGCTTTTAGTGTTTCCTGGGGTAGCTGCAACAAATTTCTGTGCCTGACTTCTATCTATGTGAATGTATCACTGTAGACACTTCCCTTTGAAAGTCAGCTATCATCCTGAAAGTGTTTGTTTGGGTTTGGAGATAGTGGTGTAGAGCTGCATAGGTTTGACTCCTGTACAAGTGTGAGGGTAATGTCAGCATGTGCTTGACTGTGTGATGCACTGCTACTTCCTGCAGAGTTACTAGCATGCTATGGGGTGTGAGATCTTGACATTAAACTTGGGGATTGTGTGCCATTTTAGTCAGGCTGCCTCATAAATATAATGAAACTGTCATTATCATCTTCAGCAGCCATTGTGCTGCTGATATCTTTCAAATTTATTGTCATAGTGATTCTGTTTGCCTCTACTACTTACCCTTTATAAAATGATTCAAAAACATTACTAATAAAGAAATAGCATAGACTACTGTATGTGCAACAAGGAGCCGTGAGGAACACTTAGCCTGTACACAGCTTTCATTGTCATTCTGTGTAGATGTGGAATGTTCACATGTTAATAGTAATCACCACATGTTTACTGTAATCATTCCTTGGTAGTATTCAGTTCTGTATATAAATATATGTTAGTGTTTTTAAACCAACCATCCTGTGCAGATGAGTGTTGTTACTGCAAATGCTGGTAGTAGCCAGTGGCCACACCACCTCTGATTATTCAAGTCCCATCATTGTCTGTGACACAGTCATCCCCAAAGAGATGGAGAAGTTATTCCTCATTTAGTGTGAATGAGATAATTCTTGGAGTCCAACCCCCTCCAAATCCAGTACCTGTATGGGTAATTACATTCTGCCTTGCTTCTAGCATATCCTGCCATATAATTTGCCCTCTCCTTCCACCATGTGAATGTGCAGTTTCTTCCATTGACTGCATTAATGTCCAGGACAGCCTGATATTAGGCTTTTGTCCTCTCAGCGTGTTTGGGCCCCCCTTAACCAAACCAATGTTTATCATACGCCCTAAGAGCTGCCATGTGGATGTGATTGTCCTCTTGCCTGCAGTTGCTCTTTCTCTGCCTTGATCATTTCTAAACAACGTAGCAATGACAATGAAAATGTGCATGTCATCCTCATAAAAAAGTTAGGTGTGACAAACCCCATAATTATATACACATGAACAATCTCAGTCCATTCAAGTAAAGTTCTACTGCAACAATGTCTGTTGTCTCATAAATACATTCACAAGAGTAAAGCAATCTGTTTACCAGACTCATCCTTCCCCCAGCCCCTACCATTGTCTTGTATTTATTTATTTATTTATTTTACATTTGTTGACTGGGCTAGTCTAATTGGATATATGTCCATTTTCAATAGAGGCCCGAGGAGAAAAGCTCCAAGAAAAGAAACAGTTTATACAAAATGCAAAAAGATACCTATACATTCAAAATACAATTTGATAACTATATAATCATGTACAGTTGATTTTCAGCAGCAGTAAGCAAATAGGGTAACATAATACTGTCATTTTTGTGACACTTAAAAATGTCCAGTCGCTGAACCAACAACACAATCTTACAACTTCAGTACATCACAATTAAATTACTGTTTTCCTACCATGTGTGCACAATCACTAAATGACATCAAATGTAATGATTTTTAGTGATCACTAGTCATTTGCAGTGCTATTGTAATGGTTATCCATTTATAAATGACAGCTTTACAGTGGTCACTGAACCCATTGTAATATGCCCATCATATCAGTAAGGCAAGCACTTCTTGAAGTACACTTCATTCTGATTCTGTTACTTAGAATGATGGCAGCACTTGTAAAGGCTTGAGGCTGTGCCCTAAGCTGGCCAGATATGGAGACCAAAATTATGTTCTGTGTTCTAAGCAAGTCATACACATATAAGATACAGGCATGCATCCTTTATTCTGGAATGGATAAAGATAATCATCTGGCAGGAGTTGGGTGAGCACCTGTCATCCGTGGCAGGAATCACCCCTCCAGTAACAGTGCAGCCACAGGTGCAATGGCCTGCAAAATTGTAGGGTTGACTACCTAGCTGAGAGGGTTGACCAGATAACAATGAGAAGGCCAGAGCTCTACAGTAAGTATTTTTTTGGTCATATTACCCACGGTAGTGGTGCTGCAGTAGTGTTGTCGCCTCACAGCATGACGTTGTCGCGTTCGATTCTCAGCTAGAGCTCTGTGTGGAGGCATGCGTGAATGGGCGTGCCTTCGTTGAAGGTTGTGCATCAGGGCTGGTAACTCGACATGTAAAAATCCACTACCAAACATTAGCGGACCAGAGTTCCACTGTGGCGATCCCTAACCGGGATAAGCTGAAAGATACAACAACAACACAACAACAACATTAAATGTATCAATTTAAAATAAGCTAGAAAAAAGATGCATAATTAAAGGTATTTTCTAGAAGAAATGTGTGTAACTGCAGATATATATCTATGGCATTATTATGATAATAATGCAAATGAAAGCATAAATTTATCTGTACATAGATATAGTGGTTGTTATTGCAAACTGTTATTTGTCTGGCACTGCATCTATGACATATTATTGTGTAGTTGGCCTTAGAAAACACACCACAGGAGACTGGAGTGTTGGGTGTATGTTCATACAGCAGAAGCTGTCATGGCACACAGGGAATACAATGGTAATGGTACTATCTCAGTTGTATTCACAAATGTAGTATGTTGTCAGACTGTGGGTTATGCCATGTGAGAGCAAGCAGTGGGTAGTGCCAGCCATTTGCCCTTGCTGTATCCATACATAGTGGACATCCACATATCTGCTCCTGTAATGTGTTCCCCATGTGTTGTCTTTCAGGAAAAATGTACCACAGATGACACCCACCCTTCTCAGATGCAGAGAATGAGATAATCTTGCAAAGACTAAGGCAGCATCATGACATCCTTTTATCCAGGTGGAGACATAATAGGGAACAGCGGGCTGCATTGTGGTCAGACCTTGCCCATGACATTAATGCCATGGGCCAGCAGGGCAGGACATATGAGCAGGTTCGACACCGGGCTACATATATGATTAATGCTGCATGTCAATGGGCAGCGGATATAGCCAGGGATTGTGCTGTTACAGGTGGAGTGCTTGCAGCAGAACAACAACTCTCAGCCACTGAGGAATTCCTGGCATACCTAGGCACATGAGACAGCTCCCAGGCATCTATCACACCGTACATCATGGAGGTGGGTGTCAGAGTTTCCACAGTTGAGGAGCATACAGGTAAGCTTACTGTGATCAGCATTGTAATACTGTAGCAGTCAGTGTGTCAGGCTGTAGATACATTTATGTGAGGGTCGGGTCTTTGTTCTTTCGGGGCGGGTAACCTAAGGTATACATTCAAATGCAGAATGAGGTCAATAAAACAAGTAGCAGAGTCGCTACTGTAAATGTGAGGTCTAGAGACATATTACCTTGTTGTACTGCAACATGCAGTGGTACTGACATTACCCCACCCTCAACTTTTCACAGGTCCACCAGGTATTGCCCAAGGCTGTGGTCCTGACCCTGGTAAGTATGATACTTGTTCTGTTAAGGAACAATTATTGTTAAGGGCCAGAATAATGCCCTCTGTACACTTAATTTTATTAGGATGTTTTTAAATGCCGGACTGGAAGAGTTACCTGAGGTTTCGAGAGGGGGTAGTCACAGGAGTGTAGTTCAACAAACAGATACACTTTGGCAGTTACAGGTAAGAGCAGATAAGTCTTCTGGTTTAAATGAGGCAAGGAATCTAAAATGCCTTTTAATATACAACAGGTTGAAGGCAAATACATTAGGCAGTGGAATATGTATTTCCATATAATTCTGATGAGAATTGTACTAGGTTTTATGTGTTGTTTTTGCAATTATAGTGTCATACTGAGTAAGTAAAAGGTAAATATCACTGGTCATGTTTAATTTGATTTACTTCAAGTGATGGTTATACAGGTCCCGAGTTGAATTTGAATTTTGTTTTGAGGTAGTGCTTTGCAGACGAAGGTGGAGAAGGCAGTTGTTTGACCACTAATGCAGTTGTGGGAATTTGTTGTTAGGAGTCATGGATGCTTTTCATGCACAATACTGCAGGTATTAATGTACTGCTTTTTCATTTTTATTGCAGGTGACCATGGGAGTTGGAGTTTTTCCCCTACACAGCCTGATGTCAGTGACTACTCAGACACTGATGATGGTAGTGGTCACAGTGAGGCACAGGTGGGGGTGTTGGGGGCTGAATCTGTCCCAGAGGTAGACATCACTCTTCTGCCTCCACTGTCACTGCACACAATCTGTATACCCACACATACCCCATCCCTGGAGGCCACAGATATTGGACAGTCAGAGGGTGGAGACACTGAACAGGAAAGTGTAGTAACTATGCCTCCAGTGAGTGTAGACAATTGGCCATAGCCAGAAAGTTGGTGAGGTCCTACACAGGCAGCTTGACAATGGTGCTTGTAGGAGGCCTGCTGTCCATCCACCATGTGTTGCAGCTGTCATATCATGGGTCATCCAGTGCATGTTATGGATGCCACACTGTCTGACTTCCATGGGAACCTACACCACATTGGGGACACCCTGGATTGGTTGACTGATGCAGTGGACAGACAGTGGGTTGAGACAGGGTCTGTTTTGGACAGCACATTGTCTATGCTATAACATGTGGTTGGAGTTGAGCATCGTACCCGTGGACATAGGGCAGCAGCACTATCTGCTGAGAGTACACATGGCCATGCACACTCATGCTCCCATAGTGGCTACAGATGAGAGTGTGCTGTCCACACCACAATGTGGCAGGCCATGGGCTCATGGTCCTGGGTGTTTCCTTGGGAGAAACAGTCCATGCAGATAGCAGTCACTGTCATGTCAAGTACTAGCACAGCTTCTGACCTTGGGCATGGGGGTGACAGTGCAACTCCTGGCAGACCCAGTTCCCATGTTCAGGGCCAGAGGTGGTGAACTGTTACCTCTACCATGTATAGCCTAAAGCTGTCCAACATAGACACATGTAGGGCTAGCACTGAGCTTGACTGTGTACAGTACATGTACACACTCACACACCACTGTCAAATGCAGGTCACCTACAGACACACAAAGCACCTTTCCCTGGTCCATCTTACATGCTCCCCCCCAACTCACACACATGCTGTCTACCATTTGGGCCAGCCTAGGCCTCCTGCATCCCCACACAACACCCTGTGTAAGTAATGATACCTGTGCCACATCCCTGTCATCCTTGACATCAATGCAGGGAAATAAAGCTATGGTTCTGATGCACAGGGTGCCTATATTATGTAACATGTACTTGTGTAATGTAGTGTTGGTTCACCAGGCCACTTGTAGTGGTTAACGAGAGATAATGTATGCTGGCATTTGTCATGTGTACGCCACATACACTTGTGTACCTTATCTGGTTTTTATGTTGTATGTTGTTGAATTGGATGTATTGTTACACAATGACAGGTGTGTCATGGGCCTGTTTATGCTTCTTTTACAGGAATCTGTTTGGATAACCTATGGAAACAGTGGAAATAAAACAGCACAGGATGGTATGTCAGCACATCGGACATATGTTGCCAACAAGGTACAGCACTATAATTGCATGGCTCCATAAGTTCATATGTGTATAACAGGCTAACAAGGACAATGTTGGCATTCAGCATACTTATACATCCCTAATCTGTGAGAAGGTCTGTTACCTTCCATAAGTGCCACCAGGGTTTTAATGGATATGATGCATCTACATACATCTTGTGTCTAGTACCAACAGTTGCCCAGCAACAGTTATGATTGCTGTGTCCTGCATTCCAATGTATAACCTGCACATGATGTGTGTCACAGCAGATGTGTGCATGCCATACATGGGGGGCTTGTTTCATGTAGGGTGTACAGCCTGTGTTACATACCTGTCTCACCAGCATGTACTATGCATACCACATTGATGTTGTTGGTGTGTAGCACAGGTGGCACATGTGCTAGTCCTGTCATGGGTACATGGGAGATACATAATGGGAATTGACACTTCCCTGTATGAAGCCATCCATATCCCCTCCAAAACATTTCGGAGACAGACTACACATGTACAGTCCTGACATGAACTCCATAGGACATGTTCTTTACAATGTGTATTGGTGTACTATGGAACCTGTGTGGCTGCTACAGCTGTGTGATATGCCTGTGTAGTGACAGGGCAAGGGTGCCATTGCACACAATAATAGCTGTGATGACTGCCACATTCAGAATACCAGTGCTAGTCTTGGATGTACATCCCAAACCTGTGGGTATTGGTTGTAAAACAGTGAATGCATCCACATATTTTTGATCAGTGACAGTCGAAGGGTACAGTACTCTCTGTGTTCAAGCCATATGTCCCATGGTTCCATAACATGTAAAATGCTCTAACAGGCTAACACAAACACATGGCTACATTGAGGCTAACACCACTTCCAATCAGTGTGTACAGGACATGCCAAGGCACACACGTAGTGCAGGTTGGCTGCATGTAGGTGTGCACACTTACCTATGTAGTGGTACATACTACAGATCACAGTATGTGGTGCATGCAACACACCTCATGTCTGCTAGTACTATCATTTTATGAAATATGCTTGATGATATACGCATGCTTTGTTGTGGCCAGTCTTTTGGGGAGGCCACATTACCTGCCACAAAAAAAACACTGCAAAACCCTACATGTATCTAGGCTACCAAGGTTATGCCATATAGATATATACACACGCACCAAGTGGACTGGAGTGAGATTAGAACCCCTACCTATCTGGTCTTATACACTATAGATCACATTACTTATTACATGCACCACGGCTTGCATCTGCTATTACATTGTCAGCTGGTAGTCTTAAGGTGGCTGACATTATCAGGCCTTGTAGAAGAGGGCAGTGTGGAAGCTAGCAGCAAGTTACATGGCCAAAAAGTGTATAACCATTGCAGGTGGATAGCCCATGATTGCACGCCCGTACATTTGCAGGAAGATGTACACACACACACACACACACACACACACACACACACACACACACACACACACACACACAAACACACTCTCACATAGTCACACACCAAGTAGGCTGGAGTGAGATTAGAACCTCTACCTATCTAGTCTTATACACTATAGATCATGTTACTTATCACTCCCACCAGAAGGTAAGTCTGTTGCATGTGTAATTGCAGGCACAGTACTTGTGCATTACACAAACTAGGCCTGTGTTGACTACCATCTGTGGCCTGCAGTGTGATATTGCTTCATACTGCTATTTCCATCTAGTATCCTAGCAGTAGGATAACTGTAATTATCCTAGCTATGTGTGTACCGTTAGCAGTATGGCCATATATGGCTGCTTGCAGTTACATAGGCATACCTGTGGGCAGGGACAAGTTGCTCTGTCCATACATGTGTTGACAACATTATACATTACAGCACCTGCTCACCTGTGTCTGTCTAACTGGTGACATCCAGCAGGCACAGGGGGTCTGTGGGTAAGTGGAATTTGTACTGTTGCACCCTTAGCTTGGATCATTTGAGCAACATTATGGCTATGTGATAGTGGAGATCTACTCATCATTATTAGGGTATGTCAGACAATACTGACATCTACACTTATATTTCTGTATATAACAGTGATGTATATATAACCGTAGCTGCATGTGTGTATGCTATGTATATGTGTTATGTGGCTATATGGGAGGTGTATATATCATTTTAATATATATAGCTATAGATAGCAGTACATATCTATTTGTCACTACATAGTGATAGCTATACTATGCATGTGAGAGAGTGATAGTGACAGATGGATATGTATATGTATATCTGTCTGTATAGACATTTATACACAATGAGGCATTTTGATGAAGGGGCAACATGATTGCGCTCATTTTAACTAAGTGTATGGGTATGCCCAGTGGGACTGTCAGTACTAATAAGGTGCCTCCAGTCACACTTACCTGTACTCCAGTCTGGGATCTTGCATGTTACAGACATTAACATCTGCCCCTGTTTCTGCAGTACTGCACTTCACTCAAACTGTCAACAGCATTCCCCAGCTGTGTGCTGCACTTAATCTGTGACTGCTGTTGGTAATGCTACACCACCAACAGACTGACAATCTGCATACCTCTTAACTATCCTGATTTCCACAGACTGTCCAGAGTTTTGCCTCATATATTTGGTCTGTTCCTCATACATTTGTGGTCTTCTGTTGAAGTATTTTATATTGATATCACTACATTATACTACTTACAGACAAACATTTGTGTTTCAGACATCATACCCTTCAGAACATATGTAATAATGCAATACCACTTCCAGTGACTCTCTAGGTTTATGGGAACATATGGGCCTTTGTCCCCCCAATCTTTCCGGCTTTGTCCAGATTTCTTGCAGTAGGAGATATGACAGTCTGTGAAAACACCAACATAATACTACCTCACATGCAAAAGATGTGAGTAATTCCAGATTATAACCACAACACCATCACCCATGCTATCTTCTGTAGTCCACTGAGCCACTCAGGTCACCAGACATAGAGGAGTCATTCATCACACAATCAACAGCATAAATATGTACATAGTTATCTTGCATGAGGAGAGACATACAATGATGTGAGCAATATCTATGTTACAACCATGAGATTGCCTGGTCCACTGATATACCATAGGTGATTTTCTGTTAAAAAAGTTGTATGGATGCACTGCTGTGTTGGGGGTGGGGGAACAACGGCACATGATCTGCTGGGATATAGAGTACTCAAACCATCATGCAGGCCCACTGTTTAACATCTACCTTGACTGATGTAGTGAATATTCCAACTATGAGGCATAGTGACTATTAAGAAACATATAATATTGGGCTGGGTATCTGTAGTCCCATGTGAATGTTACATCTGTCCAAATAGCCCACTATATTTCCTTGCACAAAAGCAGCAGATCCATACATATGCCATATTATAATAATCCTTACAATTGGTGTGTAGCTTATAGACTTACCTTGCAAATGCAGCAGTTGGGAGACCTGTAGCTCAGGACTGACTCTGTATGATGCAAGCAGTACACAACCAATACATGGATAGGTACAGGTTGGTTGGGTTGCCTAGCATCAGCTATTTTAATATATGTATGTGAGTAGGAGTAAGGTGTCAGTCCCTAGGGATCACGGTTGTCAGTGAATGTGCTGTGCGTGGTCTCTTAGCCAATGCTAGGGCATACTGGGCATGCCTACATCTGCCTACAGGGACATCATCAGGGGGCTCCTCCTCCAAGTCTTCTTGTGATTGTGGCTGTGGGGATCTAGACACTGGTGGAGGGATGTGTATTCCTTCTCTTTGTTGATCCTGCTGCAGCTGTTTCCACAGAATCATATTGTGTAGCATGGCACATACTGTGAACATATGTGCACATGTGGCTGGAGAGTACTGCAGTGCTCCACCAGATATATCAAGGCACCAGAACCATGACTTCAGCAGCCCAAACACATGCTCTATGATGTTCCTAGCTTGTCCGTGTGCCTCATTATGGCATTCTTGGGTAGGTGTATGTGCATTTCTGATGGGTGTCATCATCCACAGGTTGAGGATATAGCCAGCATCCCCCAGTAAATGGCTGTGTTGGATGTCTCCCATAGCAAATATCTTGTACAGCTGTGATGCATGCCAGATATGGGAGTCATGACAACTGCCAGGGCTACCTGCACACACATTCATGATAATGCCCTAGACATTGCACACAAACTCACATAAGTGTAATCTATGGCATTCAGTACTACATCAGGGTAGTGTGCTACACAGTAGAAGTGTTGCATATTGCTGGCCCTTGCCTTAGGAGCGAGGAGAAAATAAATGTGTTCACTGGCATTTGGTAGCATGGCATCCTGGAATTGGTGGAGTACCCTGGATGCTGATGCCTGTGAGACCATGATCATGTCCCCAGTTGGTCTTTGGAAGGTACCTATGGCTATTATCCTAAGGGCTGCATATATCTTTTTTCCCACTGGGATGGGAATTCCTCTGTTGGGTCTGGGTCTGGGTTGAGGGTGGCAGAGCTCAGTGAGTTCTGGTAGTATGTCCCTACCCACCCTGTAGCAGTCTACAATCTCCAGCTCATGTAACTCCTCAAAGGTTATCCTGGGCCTGAACACTTTTCTCCTTCTCTGACTAGGCGTATTGTCAGCAGCACCAGTACCAGCATTGACTTCGGCATCTAGCACATACATATGTAGCAGACCTGCAGCAGCCCCTAGCATTCTTTCAGTTAAAATTCCCAAGTCTGTACTCTAATAGTGCAGAGTATGGGTGAAAAATCAGAATGTAGGGTGGATGCATACTTTATAGTGCTTTACTGTAGGTGCTGACTGTATGATTGTCTACCTGTGATGCATTCCATCTGCCTAGTATATCATTAACATTGTTTACTGGCCCTGGTTTAAGTTAAACAAGGGTCACAAGTAATTAATACATCATTGCTTTTTAGATTCTCTCAGCAATGCGACATGCCACACATGTGGAAACAAGTGGAACGAAGGTAAACAAAGTTTATCAGTCACTGTACACCCCCCCCGAAAAGTCACACTCACCACAGCAGCGCACCATGCAAACATGCAGAAACACATGCCTCGTAGGTAATTAAATATTAGCAGCCAGTGTACCCATCCCCCTGCTGAGCACAGCAGCGCACCACGAAAAACAGGCACAGCTGAGCTCCAATGAGCTTACAAGTCCTCAGACACACCACCTCTTGATGTCAGCTACCTCTTCTGTGAACACCAACATGTTTCTGTGCCTACACAAAAGGGATATGTGGACACAGACACCCATTTGTGCTATTCAGTAACCAAACCTCATTTGCATAGGGATCCATGCACACAACCAGCAAACTACATGGTTCCAGCCTTACCTCATTAACAACAGCACCAATCCACCATTGCAGATATCCATGCAGGGTTCTATAATACATTTCTGTCACATGCTAGTAAGTGTGTTTTTTCCATAATTTTTAAATTTATTTTTTCATAAAAGCATGTTTGCACACTGCGGCATGCTAAGCAAACATACCTAGATCATTAAGAAAATATTTTAAATTATTTCCCTTCCATTTTTGGATATACAGTGGATAGTTTTGGTCATATATGTATGTGCTATGCCATTTCTGATCATTTAACTTTGTTTTTACAGCCCCTTTTGTCTGTCTGATATCCTGTACATGGCATTTTTCTGTGTACACTATGGACACCAACACAGGGTCTGCAGGGCTGCCTATCTGCTTGCTGGATTACTCTATATGCCTCATCATGAGATTCACCTCTTTATGAGGTGATTTGCATGCCATAGAACTTCCCCTGTTGGTGCTCTCATGTGCGCTGCTCAGCACTGCTTACAGGATTGCAAACCTTCTTACTTTCATGTAAGTAGCATGGCACAATACCTACACATTGAAAAAGACAGTGTAAGCTTTATTAAAACCCCCCATAGTATTTTAAGACACTATTCCAACAAAAGTGTAACAATTTGTTTATAGATTTCAGTAAAGGGAAGATTGGCACAGTATGCAAATTAAGATATTAATAAATATATAAACACATAGTAAAGAAGTACAGCAGTGAATAAAATGCATTGCATATTTCTTCTACTATATCAGCAATATTAAGGAAACAAGATGAAATACAAGTAACAATTGTCTTAGGGCTTCTCTTTCTAGCCGAGGAGGAAATCCAGTATAAGCATCAGCAGGAAAGGAGAACTGCAAGTCTGGTTGAAGAAGCTGGTAAGCATGAATGAGGCAGTAAACATTAGCATACACATTATTAATATGTTTAGCTAATGTTTAAAAGAAATATGTATATATATATATATATATATATATATATATATATATATATATATATATATATATATATATATACACACACACACACACACACACACACACACACACACACACACACATATATATATATATATATAAGGTGCATGCAGTGGTGTAGCGGTTGGCATTGTCACCTCTGACAAAGGGGTTCTCTGGTTAGATTCTTGGCTGAGCTGCCTTCTATGCTGAATCTGCTTGTTCTTCCTGCATTCGTGTGGATTTTGTCTGGATGCTCTGGTTTCCTCCTACATTTCAAAGATATGCAGTAGGTGTATTGGACACTGTAATCTGTATATGTGTGTGTGTGTGTGTGTGTGTGTGTGTGTGTGTGTGTGTGTGTGTGTGTGTATATATATATATATATATATATATATATATATATATATATATATATATATATATATATATATATATATATATATGCACACACACACACACACACACACACACACACACACACACACACACACACACATACATATGTTCACACCACAAAGTAAATTAAAACTGAACCAAATTAGACTCACACCCCCCTAACTAAATATACCAACTCTGAGATTGCACTATAGTAGGGAAAACGGAAAAAGTTCACCATGATGGCCAAGTGGTTACTTACCTGGAGTTTTCAGTCGGTGATCTAAGTATGTGTTTAAATGTGGTTTTGTTTTATACATATATATATATATATATATATATATATATATATATATATATATATATAGGTCTACTTCCTTTGGTCAACTTTTCAGAACAGTGAAAATCTGATCATCGAAGACCAGAGGATTGAAGTTATGACATTTTGACTCTATGGGAAAAAATATAAAACACTTCTAATTTCACTTAAGTCCCCCCTGCACCCATCACACCTTATGCTACTTAAATATACTTACTTCGAGATTGCAGTAGAGTGAAGAGAACATGAAAGCTCTCATTCTGCACTATACGACGATCTCCATTCTCTGGGTTCGACATATTTATATATATATATATATATATATATATATATATATATATATATATATATGTATATGGAAATACATTATAAAGAATGAAAACTGAAGCTTTACAGTGTATTCAGTACATTTCTGCAAACAAATGTAATAGATATGTGAGTATATAAGTGCAGTATTCTGTCTTTATCTGATTTCATTAATCTATATAAAAAATAATTTCTGTACATGGTAACTGAAACACTGCAGTGCATTCAGTACACTACTGCTATCAAATGTATAATATATGTCAATATATAACTGCAGCAATCTTAGTGATTTCATAAGATGGAAGCATTTATAAAGATGTTTTTTCGGCACAATATTGTAAACAAATGCATATCAGCACAAATATAATCATTTATGTTTGTGTAATATATTACAAAATGTAATCCCACCAAAAACAGCAATATACTCTTCCAAAACTCACATAAGTACTTCCCCAATAATTTTATCCCAACTATGCCTAGCATTGCTCATTTCATTCTTTCCAAACACACAGAAGCACTTTCAAATTAGTAGCCCCATGTATGCATAAGCATTTCCCATATATTCCATTTTATTTCAATAAAAATTATAAAAATAAAGCTGTTTTAAAATAAGAAACTGAATGCTGTATAAAGTGTCACACTGCCAGCCCAGCTACTGGGAATTTTGTAAATAATTCTATGTCATTTATGAATATTGATATGATTTATACAGAAGTGTGTGAAGTACTGAGCTAAAATGTAAGCACAGCATGCCCTATTGGAATAGAACAGGAATGTACCTGCACTATTGTGACTGTTTAGATATATATGTATAATGGAAACTGGAACACAGGAGGTTAAATTGAAAAAATTCAGAGAAAATAGTTGACATTATATAGTTTTTATTAATTACTGGGCCATAAACAGAAGATGTTAGCTCTCAGTTTCAGTGCAGTACAGGCACAGTGTCTAGTGCTGGAAGTTTTTTGTATTGTTTTGAAAAATAAGTAATTACTAGGTTTGAGATGTAGAAGTGTTTTATTGGTTTATGACTTCCAGGATCTGCAAACATCTGAGAGATATGTATTTTCCACAGAGAGATGCTAAATTCTGTTAGTTTCTGACAATAGGGGGTTTAACTTGGGAACTGAAAGTCAGCTGACAAAAAGTGATGCCATCCAAGCTAACCCAGCAGTAATATTTGATATTAATTTAAGAACTATCAGAGAGAGACAGCAGATTTTATTTTTTGTCTTTGACCTAACAAGAACATTCACTCATCACCACGTCTGCACTTGCCTTGCTGTAAGTATGTTTCTAGGGCATAGGAACTCTTTTAGATTCAGATAGGAATATAGTAAAGTATATTGTAGCTTAGATGTTTTCTTTATTTATTTGACACTGCTCTGCAATGTTGTTTTAAATATTACTGTGCTTTTGAATGCTGATGTAACTGATTACTTATTTAGTATTGTCTTGTTCTTTTACTATTTATTATTAAATATATTTAAACCTTTTAATTGTGGCTGGTCTGTTTAGAAATATTTAAGCTCTTCTAGTACTTGCATATCTATTTGGTGACACTGTACAGACTACTCCTAAATAACCTTTCTCTTGGTCAGACTACCATTTGGATTAGTAATAACATTACACATTAGGATTGGACACCCTTTGTTAAGGGCCTTAAAGTAGATAAGGGGTTTTGATGGCAGTGATAACTACCATATAGTCTCGGCAGAAGAGGTCATAGCTAGTAGACCTGTTCTAGCCTTTCCCAGGTGTGTGTTTGTGTATAAATAAAATCTGTAACTGTGTGTGTGTGTGTGTGTGTGTGTGTGTGTGTGTGTGTGTGTGTGTGTGTGTGTGTGTGTGTGTGTGTGTGTGTGTTTGTGCGCGTCAGCTACTTGGGCAGGGACATGAAGTACGGGTTGGACAGAGACAGTGTTGGGAGGACTTCGCTTGGAACTCTGGCTAAGGAGTCAAGTGTATAGCTGTGCCAGTGGTGAGTCTTATTGGGGATCTAAAGAAAGAAGGAGAAACAAGCCCCAGGCTGACTATGATCTCATGTGTGGTCTTAAGGGAAATTGTACTTTACTGTGTGTGTACTTGTCAACCTCCCAGTGTGTACATCCCCCACTGGTGCGAGTGGTGAGGATTGAGGGTCCTTCATTACTGGGCCAGTGCTAGGGTGTCAGAACATGATGCGTGAATTTTATTTGTTTGAATTTCTCTTTTGTCTCCCCCATCTGTTCTGTTTTTCTTATGTTAATTGTGTATTCCTTTTTTCCTTTAATATTTTCTCTCCCATTTATGTTCATTTTTTTACAGATGCAAAATCCTCAGGAGCAGCCAGGCATGCACCTCACAGTTTAGGGAGTACTCACCCTCTGTCTGTCTGGGGATGTCATAGCAGAGCCAGGGCAGTGGTGCCTGTCCTGCAGGCACCCCAGCATGTGGTAACCTGGAAGCCTCTCTGAATGGGACTCCAGAACTTGGTTGAGGACATGTTAAAGCAGGCTGTGGACATATGGATTCATCCAGTTGAAACACTGTCTTAGTTAGTACTGACCACTGCATCACCACTGGCCCCTATCGACTTAACAATAGGGTCCTCCACTGCACCCACCACCTGGCAATGGAAGATCTTAAGGCTCTGTGGATTGGGACTCCTGCTTGCACTACTCTTCATCACCCATTCTTCCCTTATCCTTTCTCCTACACTCTCTTACCTATTTCTCAAAAATACTACAGTCATAATATAAAAAATATTTGAAAAAATAGGGGGGGTCTATTCCACATTTTGCCAGATGGGGAGAGGGTATACTTTGATGTGCATAACTAGGGCATATCTCAATCTGTTTCACTTATATACACACACACACACACACACACACACACACACACACACACACACACACACACACACACACACACACACACACACACACACACACACACACACACACACACACACACACACATACACACACACACACACGGATATATACGCACGCTCACACACACACACACACACACACACACACACACACACACACACACACACACACACACACACACATGCACTCCAGATGTGTGGTGTGGTACTGCAGCTGTCTGACTGTGGATGCATATCACTGACTACTTTTTCTGGACAGCTGTGTACAGCAGCATTGCATGCATTAACCATTTGGAGTTATATTTCATAATGCAATCTGTGTAGACTGTTGGCACAAAGCCCCAGCTGCTGTAGTGTGACTGTCAGTAATCTAAGGATGTCATTGGGCCTGCTGTCAGACCACACTGAGCTTCATATTTCTCAGACTGTATGGCTTGGTCTGCATGTAGTCTGACAGTTCAGCAGGAATGTGCTCACAGGCCATGCTGTAGTTGTCCAGTTAATCATTCCAGGTACGAAAGAGTATAGAGCCATAGCATGAATATATATCACCCATTGCCATTCCATGATCTGGTGCCTTCGACTCTAAGAGAAAAAAAAAGTGTCCTCTCTATCTGTCGAGGACCAAAAAAGAATAAGAAAAAAACTTTTCTACCTTAAACTGTAGCAAACTGCTTACTTACATTGAAGCAAGCAGTTTGCTACAGATACAATGCCACCCACAAAGCACGCACGTTCTTCAGCCCTAACTCCAATTACAATATTCGTATAAACTTCAGAATGCCACTATTGCAAAAAGCTCCATTATCAACACCTTGTGCCAGTACAGCCCCATTCACCCTGTCTGTAACACTAGAGTCACCATTGCCCCAATCCATTTCACCCTATAGAGTTGGCACTGTTGTGTGATCCATGCAACAGGCTAGTCACTGCGACACTGAAGTCCTAGAACATCACCGGAGTGCCACCACTTGGTGAGGTGTCCTAACATTGGGCCATCATGTGTTTTGCCCCCTTCAGCTGGGGCAGTGTTACTTGAGGTGCATGTCTCACTGACCCCTGTAAATTAATCCTCCCCAGGTCTAACCACAGCATGTCTCATGTGATCAGCAGAAGTGCTGTCATCACTATCCTCATCACAAAAAGGCCATGTGGTAGTACATAGGGCATGTTAGTGCACCAAACCCCCTGCTCTGGCATGTTAGTAGAATTCACTGTGGAAGCTGTGGATACTTATAGTCCACTGTCCAGTGCCCTGGTCCTCCACATCATAGGAAGGAGGTGGAAAATCAGAGGGACAGCTAACAGGACCTGTAAAACAGTACACGTACCAATGTCTGATTAACCATACTCCCTTCCTCTAGGAAAGCTAGGGCAACCATCACATATATATCTGACCTGCTGCATTATTTGGCCACAGTGGGTACATGGCAGTCATTATCTCATGGCATTCCCTCATTACCACTGACTGTGGAGTGACAAAGGTTCATGTGTTTAGAAGACAACAAAAACATGCGTTTCAACATAGCACTATAGAATGTACAAATAACACAGTTGTGCAGCTCACCCTTCTGCATGGGAACTAAGCTCATGTCCTCCTGAAAAATCCATGATGGACATCTCTGGGATGAAATCCAACAGTAGTTTCTCATCCTCTGTCAGCAGCATATCTTGGGTGAGAGTGCACATGCAGCCCAAGGTGATTTACTGTCTTGTTTTTTGCACAAAGCCATAGGTCTGTAATTTTCCAGCAATGCTATGTCACATTCATATCTACTGTTATGTCTGCCACGTTTCATGATTCCCATGACCTCCAATTAAATGGATCATTTTTGTGGAAAGCTCCATTAAGACATGTCTATTCTGTGTGCCAGTGTGTTGAAATTTAACTTGTGTTTCTTGGCAGTAACTGCAAAAAATGTGCATCAGCAATGTAATATTTCACAGTCAAGCAAAGCAGGTAAAATCAGATAATATGGAGCAGGAATTTAAGTTCATATTGAATCCACAGCATGATTCTACCCTGTGGTAATGTTCACATGAGTAGTTGTAGATGCGGAACAGCATCTTCATGTGATTTAAATGCAATTTGCTGTGCACGATCATGCACTTAGTTGTCTAGTGTCAAAAGTTTTATTAATTTCTGTAGGGATACATTGAGGAACTATAATTTTAAAAATGTTCAGTATTACAGTTTCTAAAGATGCTTGAACGTAGATGAAGCAGTAATTTATCACTAGATGGTCTATGTTTATTACTGAAGCATGCCTAACCTTTGTTCTTTAGTCAGTCATTCTTGAATCATAAGTACAGAAACTGCATAGCTCGTAAGTCTTGTTAAGTTTTATTTAAACCACTGAAAGTGAATTGTATTAGTGCCTGAGGCACTGCACACTATTGCTGAATAAGCGTGAAGACTGATGTAATTGTGTTCTTGTGTCATACATGTCTGCCATAGCTGACCTTTTAATGCAAGGGATTTATTCTTTTCACTATGCTATTAATAGTTTTCAATAATAATTTTCAGTTTTGGATTTATTTTCTTCACCATTTCATTTCTTCCTGTCTACCATTTATAAAACCTACCATAAGATTTAATTTCATCTGTCAGTCACATGTTGTAATTCTGCTGGCATCTTTTTGCTGTTGTAATGCCAGATCTCCTACACATGTTTCTGCCATGACTCTGCAAAACATCCACTCAGATATATCTAAATCTGCAAAACTTTCCTCTTTCACCCACTGTACTACTGACAAATGGCACTTAGTTTATTCCTTCAAATCATGTTCCTCCTCTTCTTTCCCTACTTTCACTAATGTGTTACTGAGTATTTCTGCTGCTTACATGATAAAAGCTTTTAATGCTGGGTAAATGCATATTTTAGCTCCAGCTTTTATGCTGTATAATGCTACAAAGAGTTTCTTAGGTGAGCAGCCAACTATTATAGTGTGAAATGTCTCTTTGCTATGCAGGATAACTTTTTCAGCAACTACAGGACTGGAGACTTTGCATAGTACACAGTCATTCAGATGTTCTGTACTGATACACATTTATTACATTATATCACACTTCTGGATGGAGTAGTCATAACCAAAGTTGTCAAATAAACACATTTTACAGTGTCTGAGCTGTCAAAAACATGGACAAAAACAAAATAATGTTTTAGTCCCAGATGGTATGTTGATGATTTGTTAGTATCTGCCCTAGATTGAGGGTTAGTGGACAGGATTTACTAGTGCAAATGGATTTATGATTTACCGGTGGTAACTGATCTTAAATGTTCAGTGGACAAAGATAACAAAAAAGCATTTGCTAACTAAGCACCACTATATCTTTCTGTCTTTCGGCTTTTCCCGGTTAGGGGTCGCCACAGCAGAATTCCGGTCCACTAATGATTGGCAGTGAGTTTTTACGGTGTCGAGTTGCCAGCACAGTGCCCAACCTTCAAGGAAGGCACACCCACTTGCACACACCTTACCTGCATGTCTTTTTAAATTCACTGGACCGTGGGGAGGACATAGAGACTCCACACAGAAGGCACTCCAGCTGAGAATTGAACTGGAGAACCTCTTGCTGTGAGGCAACAACACAAACCTCTGCACCACCGCAGCCTCTTAAGCACCACTATATCTAAAAGGATTGAAATACAAGAATGTGTTGTAAGGATAGAAAGGTTTTTGCTGGATACTTATTCCAGTTACATTAGCCAGTGATTCTTCCAGATTAGCTTCAGGGAAACTTTTTAGGGACTGACGTTTGCTATATTATAGAGGATTATTACAGTTAGGGTCCTTATTGCATGTTAAAGCCTCCCGCAAAATAATTGATACAGTTCTGTTTGTACTTATAGTCTTTGCTCTGATAATCATTTCTGAAGCCTGTCATATCCTTTGGAACGATAAAAATATCGGATGGCATTCAGACTTGCATTATCCATGAAGAGTACCACTATGCCTATATGCAAAATACAATCACCGAACATTATTCACACTAAGTAAATGCAAAGGCATTTTAAGAACCACTCTCTCTTTCAGTAAAAGCATAACATAGCTGAAGTTAATGATTAAGTATGTGTGAAGGTCTATGTAAATATCATATTCCTTGTATGATTTTGTATATACTTGGATATTGAGGACTAATGTGGCTGTATTCAGTCATGCTTCAAAGACTTAGGCTAGTGGTGCTCAGTGCAGCTTTATTATTAGCATTTAAGAAAATAAAGGAGTTTAATATATTTTATGTAGGGGTATTGTTATCTGGCCATTCTGCTGTTTTCCTTAAAGAATGCTAAGGCAGAGATAGAAAAGATTGAAAAAGGGAAGATATGCCAAAGAGGGGAACACAGAAGGAAAACATCAAGAGGGTTGTGCTGGAGGAGGTGGGAGAGGAGGGGTATTATATTTTTGTTGGAAGATAGACCTATTTGTTTCTTTCAAACTATTTTTATATAAAGTGCAGTTTGGATGGGAAGTTGATAAGTGGGTATAGGAGAGAGGATAAGGAATTGTGGGAGAGTTAAGGGGGCCAACTCACAAAAAAAAAAATTGGTCCATAGGACCTCAAGCTTTTCCACTACCTGATGATGTTGCAGTGTGGGATCCCAATGTTGAGGTGGCAGGGGCCTGTGATGGCACTATGATTGGCAGCAACTGGGGCAGTGAGTCTTCTACCCCATGAATAGAACCATGGACTGGCTGAAGGCACCTTACCTCTACCTGTTCCACCACTGCCTCAAGCAAGTCCCACAGCCCATGGTTAGTTAGGCTTGTTAGGCTGCCACATGTCAGGGTACCTACATGATTGTTGCCACCACCTTGACCCTGTCAGGATGTTCCTAGATGGGCAGAAGGTAAATATTCCCTAAACCAGGAGACACATGGCTGGGCTGCTGAGGAATCTAGACCTGCAGAAAAACAAACAGAAATGGGAAGGAAAGAAAATAAAGAAGACAAAGTGCTGTGCAACTAAATTAAGAAAAAGACAGTTTGACAGATGCTCACTCAGCTCTGGCCTGATGTCAGCTTCCTTATCTGGGTATGAATCCCGCAGAAGGTAGAGCAGAATCTTGGTTTCCTTGTCAGACTAGCTTTAATCTCAGCCTCATGCCTTCACAGGTGCTTCCACCATTAGAAGTGCCAGTACCAAAATGAAGAAAGTATAAGCAGAATCACTCCGTTTTTGGCTGTGACATTACGCTAACCAAATCCATTTAACAAGCAGGGACATTACACCTGGCACTATTACTGGTAAGCTTGGTTTTACCAAAAATGCTTTGTCACCTAAATTGTTTTAAGAAATATATTCACATTTCATTTATATAGTGGATAAAAGTCATTAATTAAATCATCTATTTATGTGTAACTTACACCTATTACCTGCTTGTGCCTCTTCGTGTTGCTACCTGAACATCGGGAAGGAATCATTTATTTATGTATTCCTTCTGCAGTATAACAGCAGTACTAATGTTTTGTTTTTATGGGGGGTTGTTTATTTCTGCAGAAATAACTCTTTCTTTATGTCTCAGTATCAACTTTTAGTAAACGTAAAGTAATTTCAGGTGATAAAGTGTACCAGATTATGTTTCAACAGGGGAGGATTATGCCTTACAGTTGCATAAACTGACATGTATGAGATTATATTTTCACTTTTCTACACACTCTATGACCTCTGAGAATAACTGCGGTTGTCCATGCATTCCAATGGGCTTATGGGGATTGCTGACGACTGTTGCAGACTCTGCTGCAATCTGTAGAGCATTAACCCCAACCTGAGGCCACATTCTGGACTACCTGAGGTCTGGATATGTGTATAAGTTGCCACACATTCATGTATTACTAAGATTCATGGAGATAAGTGTAAAATGGCCTAATTTGCATACAAATCCATAGATGACCCTGAACTTACATGTATAAGTTATCTCCCTACTGAAATGCTGGCACTCAAAATCACGAGTGCCGATGAATCAAAACAAAATGAAAATCCAGGAAAAGAGCAAACCAGTCTTCGTGCTTCGGAACTCTATTTAGTAGGTCCCACCATATCAGGTGGTTACTGAATAAATCTAACACTGCCCATATTAACTTTTGATTACTGAAGTTAGGCTGCAAATGGTTTAAGAAACTGTGGACGTTATGAAATAAACAATAAATATTACAAGTATTACAAATTAATATCAGACATTTCAAAATGATTTTAGATTACTGGGTTTACCTTAAAGCAATGCTTGCTTTACTGATATGAGATTAGATTTGGATGATTTATGAGAATAGTGAAAAAAATAGCAGTAGAAATGCATCGTGAGTAACGAGAGAGATAGTTCATCCTGCTGCCGTTTAGTGATTGTGCACTGATTGTGCACACAGCGTAAAATCAAATACTTGGCAGGGATTGTGAATTACTGAATTGTCAATGATGTTTTGTTGGCAAAATATGCATGTTGCATGGGATATGGGATATTTCTCAGTGTCACTCCCGAATGAACAATGCCTGTATGACTACAGGAAAGTAGTACAAGAAGGATACATATCTGTCAATAATCAGTATATAAATATGGGTCCAGTGTCATATACCCACTGTTTTATTATTATTATTATTATTATTATTATTATTATTATTATTATTATTATATCCAACATACTTTCATTGTTGTGTTGTTTGACTGAGGAGTACATCAAAAGTTTTTTGGGTATCACTGTGGCACATTATTCTAGGTGCAGTAATGATGCAAAACCAGAGATAAATTCAAAGGAAGCATACTTTTAGCCATGAGGAGAACAGCATCCTCATTGTAGCTCTTCAGACAAATGGCAAATGTCTTTTTGGAAAAGGTGGGTCTAAGCAAGTTGAGAGGGAAAAGAACTGGAATCAACCGGTGATGGCTATAAATGCTGTTGGTGGAAGGAACCGCATATTAACACAATGCAAGAAGAGGGCCAATGATAAGGTAGGATGTGCCAGTGCCAATGTGAGGCAGAATCAATTGCCTGCAGCAGTACTGAGGATGGAGAGGACCTCCTACACTTACCCTTTTAACACCAGATGAAGAATACCTCCTTTCCATTTGTGAGGATGACTATTCCAATCCTGTCATCTTCTGTTTCAAAATGAGAAGTGGTACTGGTTATTACCACTATCTGCAGCAGAAGCACACATCTGCTCAGGAAGACTGGTTATAAAACCATTAACGTATAATTATATAATACAGAAAATTGACATGGAATGATTACACGTAATACATGCAATTACTATTAACAGGTGAACCTTCCACTTCCGTACCTAAACAGAAATGTAGACAGTGTGCGTAGTAAGTTTACTCCACATCTCCTTTCTCAGCATACAGTAGTGTATGCTGCTTCTTTATTAATGATGTATTCAATTCATTTTTACAGGATCAGCAGTGGAAGCAGGTAATCGCACTAAATAGATCAATTTGGAGGATATCAGCAGCAGAATGGCTATTGATTACTGATGATGTTAACAGTTATATTTATGAGGCAGCCTGAGGAACATGGCACATAGTCCCCAAGTTTAATATCAGGATCTCACACCCCATAGCATGTTAGTAATTCTGCAGGAGGTGACAGTGCATCACAAAGTTAAACACATGCTGACATTACATTATGCTTATACAGGGGAGAAAAAGCAATGCACCTTTACATTAGTATCTCCAAACCCAGGTAAACACTTTCATTATAATGGCAGATATTCAGAGGTAACAGTGTCAAGAATGACAACTTTACAGAGGTGTGCCAGGTACAGGAATTTGTCACAGCTATCTCAGGAAACCTGTAAATCATTGGCTGCCCAGCAGTGAATGTTTTGTCAAATTATTAAGGCTCAGAGCACTACTACAGATAGTTACCTAGAAATGGTCAGAGTCCTCCAGGGTGGTAACCTGATGATTGTCAGCACTACATGGAAATGTCAGAGAGTAGGGATAATGCCATGATCACAGTGATGTGTACTATGATGTCACACTAAGTATCTGTGGCCACCTTCACCTCCAGGACCCACCAAACTCAAGTAAGAGCCAGTCTTTGAAGGAAAAGAGAATGAGGTACTGTCAGGACACAGTGGGATAGATCACATGATGCTACAAGTGTTTCTCAAGAAAATATTATAATTAGTAGGGTGGAACATGAAAAGATTTCATGCTGGCCATGTCAGTATTCATCTATATGAAGCAGAGCTTCTTATTCAAGGTCCCGGTCCCACAGTACTGTCAGAATTGTGTCAGAAGGATCATCTGCATCAAGTAGATCATGATATCAGACCAACTTACCATCCAGCTCTCATGACAGACATCTTTGAAAGCACTTGCACCATCAACTACCATGTCTTTAGAAGATATGTATGACACATTTGACCTTGATGTGATTTATGTGTGACATTTCTGGTACTTACAAATTGACCTTCACACTGAGAGATGTCAATGTTTAACTCAAATGAATTAAGTAATGTGCACTGCAACCCAATCTTAGGAGACTTTTCAGCAGCATGCATTTTGGCTCTAAAATGGTATTGCTTAAAACATCATGGTAATGTGGAAAGAAAGTTCCTCATCATAACATAAGATTGCAGTGATTAACAACATTAATGCTCTATTTATTACCATTGTTACATCTGGCAACTACCTACAGCTTAAAAGTATTCAGAAAAGGAATAATAACAAATTAAAGATGAAAGAGCATCCTGCAATGTAAGCTAACACTCCTGACACTTCACCCTCCCCACTGCACAGATGATGATATTTTTTCATTCTGAGGACACAAATTTCTGTGTATGACAAAATTAAATAATTTGATGTGCATTACCAGAACAGAGATTATTAAGTCTGTTGAAATATGTAGTAAAAATTGAGGAAACAACATGCAATATAAAAGACAGTGTAATACGATACGTCTCCGTTTAGTTGCAAAGTATAAACTCATGATAAATACTGAAATAATGACTTCAGGTCATGCATACTTTGGTACACCTCCTCAGTAGAATGTATTGTGCAAAACAGCTAAAAATATGATTATTCCTTATATGATGCAATACATCACAGAACAAGAGTCATAGAGCAATCAGGCATACCTTTTAGAAACAATAATGCGTGTCTGATCTGAAATAAAATACATTATTTAAAGATGAGAGGAAATTCTTGATGAACAGTGCCAGAAAACCATGCACCACACAACACAGGCCACAGATATCACTGCATATATCAATTATACTCTGTTTTTTGACAAGAAAAGAAACACTAACATGAATGTTGTGGTCCTTAGCTTTGGACTAGATACCAACTGTCTACCTGTACAACCAGTTGCCTTATATGAGCCTGCCACATGGAGTCCCTTACTACCTCTCACAGCTGGTCATCACTACTCATATTTGGAGTGGAACTGGGAGTTGCAGTGACAGTATGGGTCATTTCACCACCAGATCACACATAATCATGTTATGCAAAGCACAACATGCAGTAGCTAGGCCATACTGAAGTGACCCCCAGACTCATCCAGGCATCTGCATCTGGATTTCCACATTCCAAACACCTTCTTGATGACAATACTGGTGTGCGACAGGACTGTGTTGTAATTGTCTTCAGCAGTTCCACTTGGATTTTTTACTGGTGTAATAAGCCATGACTCCAAAGAATATTCAGCATCTCATGAAACAAAAGAAAGCAAGAGAGAAAATGGGAGGCATCAACCAAAACAAAGAAAAATTGTTTTAGTATTCAGAAATATATTTACCAACAAGATGAAGAGGTGGTAGAGTGAGCTAGTGTACCAGATAGGAGAAGCATACGTACTACAAGGATGTTGGGCAGAGGTGTTGGTGATACACCCCCATGCACTACACAATACCTGTGAACTGATAGATTTGTAGCGCTTCCTATTGTGGTACTGCTTACCTGTGGACCAGATGGGGCTTAATTGCATCATGGGTGCAATTTATCACAATGAGTACCTCTGGGAAAGGAGAAAAGCAGCACACAAGCAGGTCCATGTGTCCACAGTACAAAAACACAAACTCCACCAAGAAAAGCACTGAAGAAGCTGAGAAAGTTCTTTTTTAGCGTAGTTAAAATTTGATGTTCGCTATTCGTCCCAAAGGCTTCATCAGAAATAATTAAATACACTTCCAAATCACTTTTAAACCATTCAAAAAGCATTTGACCAATCAGATCGTCCCATTAATAAATCAATTAAATACATAAAAACATTTAAAGACATACTACAAAAAATGTGCATCGCAAAGTGTCCACACAGTTAACACAGTTTAAAACACAAGGGCATTCACCCCTGTATATTCACTTTAGTAATTTTCCTACCTTTTTCCTACTTTTGCACCTCAGGGAAATGTGTACCCCATAAAAGGCCCACATAGTCCTGGCATAGCTCTGAGAACACACTAGAAAATAAATGCGCTGATCTACATGTGTCAAGAGTACATCCAAGAATGAAATATCCCTAAATTAAAAGCCTGTGAGGTACCGAGTGTGTCTACAGTTTGTTTCTGGAAGGTTCTTGTCTCGATTATAGTAAAGTCTACACATACCTTTTTGCATCTACAGGGATAAGAAGGCCACACTGCCCCCAGTGACCTTGTGGGAGCTACACATACTCATGAAGATCCTTACAATATCCCTATTCATTCTAAATTTGTCAAATATTCCTGATTATCAGAATTATAGTGAGTTACTTTCTGTATATATCTCCACTTTATTGGCCTTCAAGCACCACTGGGCACAGGCAGTTTTGGCTGGAAAAAGACAAGCTGCTCATATTAGAAACAGCAAGGCTAGCAGCAAGTGATAGCATCATCACAGATCCCAAAGTATGTAGAAAAAGGGCAATTCTGTCTTTTATAATAAATCTTTGGGCAGTGTGGAAATGAATGAAATTTTAACTATCAATGGCAAATAGTTGGGAAAAGGACTCATTAACATGCTCTGTTTTACATCATTTCTCATTTGCATCTCATTATAACTTTATTTGCTTAAGGTATTTTGTGGCCATTGTTTAATAATGGCCCCTATGAATTGCTCCTTTGCTATTGAAATGAGTGGATAACCTTGACACATTTGTAATGGCGATGACTAACACCCATGTTCTAAAACAGAACTATTTAAAATCATTGTGGAAAACCAGCAAAACACTTCATCTTAGAATGAGTAATCTGTAAGTGGATTACATACTCAAGGGAATGGTCAGCAGCAAATAGAAAAAGCGATCTGAGAGCACCAATATATGATTAGAAAGTAGGTAAATATTGACTATAAATGGCATAACAACAGTCATAGTATTAGCATGTACTGCGAATAGGTATCCATAAAATAATTGAGCATTTATGATATGTCTGTATAGAAAGTCAGGAAGGCTCCATGTGCAGTACTGCGCGTGTTTCTTGAGTCATTATATTTTGACAGGAAATAGACAGGATAGAGATAAAGAGCAAATGCAAAATTGTGCATGGTGTTCTCCCAAAGCCATATAAAAAAAGAGACTGTCAAAGTTTACTTTACAAGATTTAATGCTCTATTTATTACCATTGTTACATCTGGCAACTACTTACAAGATAAGCCAGAGCCATATGAACAGGGATGGATTATGATGGCTGCTGATGGAGCTGCAAGCACAAGCTTAACTGCTTTGTCTTTTTTAATGGGACTTCATCATGCCCTAAAACATGCTACTGCAGTTGCACATATTGCACTAAAACCACACCTGCAGATTATGTACAACAAACAACAGTAATCTGATTTATTGTCTTAATACTTGCATTTCTTTGCTGGCAGATTATTCCATTAGTGGTGTATGAGTTTTTGGTCATTCCACTGCAAGTTGCACATATAGCTGATGTCCCCACAGCTGCTTAAGTTCTACTAACAAGGTATCTGTGCACATCTTTGCCAGTTCAGATTGTTTCCTTATGTATCTTTATGCTTTAAAATGTTTGTTTGCATGCATTTACTGTCTAAGAATTTGGAAGATATTTATTTACCTACATCAGACTTTCACAAAATAATTTATGGCTTTGTGGAAGTACAACAATTTTTCAAAGTCTGTGCTTGACGCCAGACTCTGACAACTTGTATTTGTGCACAGAAGACATAGCCTTTAAGAGAAGGGTAAGGCTGACCTGAGGATGTGGAATTGAAACAACAGATGCAGAACATAATTAGGTAAGGTATCTAAAGAAATCATGAGAGGAAACCCCATTTTATGACAATTTTCACCACACTATTTGCAGATTATGTCACAACAAAGATAAAACCATCAGATTAAGTCTTTTTTCAAATTTAACTGAAGTAGAGTACCCACTGTTGTAGTTTGTGTTGCTGTTTGGTGTGGTTAATTTGTGTTATATTGGGAAAATAAAAGGAGACAGAAGAATAAACGTGAAAATAGTTGATTACAAAAATAAAAAAATAAACTAAGTAATACTGCATATTAATTTCCATATTCTGGAAATTATGAAGGACTACAGTTTGTATTAGTAGGTCAAGTAGTTTGTAAATCAATGAGAGGAAATGCATCTTATTGAAGAAAAAAGAAAATATGAACTTGTTGTTTGTCTTTTGGCTTTTCCCGGTTAGGGGTCGCCACAGCAGAACTCTGGTCCACTAATGATTGGCAATAGATTTTCATGAACGCCAAGGTGCCAGCTCGACGTTCAACCTTCAATGAAGGTAAGCCCATTTACGCATGTCTTTCGAATGCCCATCCAGCCGCAAGGAGGACATGCAGACTCCACACAGAAGGCACTCCCTGCACTCCAGCCGAGAATCAAATGGGAGAACCTCTTGTTGTGAGGCAACAACGCTACCGCTGCACCACCGCGGATTACTAAAAAAAAATAAAAAAAAAAGAAAATAAGAACATTTGTAGCATTTTGAAATATAAACAATGCACCCTGTTAGACTGAATAGTCAGTTAATTTGCTGTATTAATTAACGTTGCATGTTGCATTGGCCTGAAATTCCTTGGTCGATTTCTAAGGTATTAGAAGAAATTGAATTGCATGATCAGATCCATTGAAGGAGCCCATGATCTTAGGCTGGCCACTCAAACCAAAGATAATTATAAATTCTTCTTTAGCCAGGTTAGGAAACTAAAAAAAAAAATAGTAACATCCTCCAGCACAAAGTCTCCTTAGTAAGCTGTTGCTGTACTAAAATGTGCTCAAACTAAATGCTAAAAAGTGAAGCACCATCAAGTTTGGTAGTCACATCCTCCTCTCATCATACTGTTTAGACTGCATACCTTTACACAACAAAAATGCATTTAGGGACCTAGGTATGTGGCTTGATAGCTCTCTCTCATTTGACGATTATGTAACACTGTCTTTAAGAAATCCTGTTATGCAGCCCAACAAATTGGAAAAGGAATATATATTTTATTTATTTAGCTATTTAACATTTGTTAACTGGGATAGTGAACTGCTAAATGGACACATTTCAGTCACGACCATAGCCAGAGACCTGACAAAACAACTAAACATTCAACAGAATATAGAACTATTTACAAAGATGTTTACATAGGCATTAACAGTGACATAGTTGCAGATATAGCATAGTACTAACTTTTCATTTAGGGGCACATTATTTTGAATTTTTAAGGATGTACACTTCATTACTGACAGAGCAAATTAGTTTACAGTTCAATTCTGAAGAAGCATTTCAATTAATATGATAAAAGATGAATTAGTATTAAGCCAGTAGATGGAATAAGTAATTATGAATTATCTTATGGGTGCTTTCTAGTCCACATCTCTGAAGTACTTGCAGGTATGCTCTTTTATCAGATAGTTTTTTAGTTGAAGTTTGAAGCTAGCACATTTGTTCATTTGGCTTATTTCTTCTGGAAGTCTGTTCTAACTGGAAGTTGCATTTTTAGAGAAGGCTTTTTCAGTAGTGGCTAATTTATAAGGGGGGTCTGTCTGAGTGTTGTCTGTATTTCTTAGAGTATAATTACAATCCTTATTAAAGGTAGACAGCATCCAGTATTAAGGAGCTTTTAAGAAGGGCATTAAGCAGTAACTTATTGCTGAAACTGTAAGCCATCCACCATTCTTTGTTGTAGGCTGTAGGTTCTCCATTATTAGGTAGGTTAATGAAACATAGTATTTTATTCTCTGTGGTTTCTAATCCTGGGACATCAACAGCTGAGTTTGCAACTAAAACAGACAGCCAGTATCCGATCCTAGTAATGAAACAATGATGGCTATGGAGCTTCAGTCTTTTGGAGTGAGGAGAGAAGATATTGCATAGGTTGTTTTAAGTTGTCCAATATCTTTGTTAACTTGTCTCTCTACATGAACAGTAAAATAAAGAGGTGGAACTAATACAGTTTAAGGACCTCTGATATTTAGTTTTAAGCAAAATGTTAAAAGACACACCATTAATAAGAGGGATAAGTGTCCGTTTAACCATTTGAGTTGTGCCAAACAGCACAACAGTAACCTTGCCGGCATTTTCAACAAGTTTGTTGTTAGTAACAGGTTTCAAAGTACCTACAAACCAAACTGCAACTTTGTAGAGATTTGAAGTGTTGTTTTTCCATGCCTAGTGACCACTACATCATACAAATGCATTATGCAGTCAGGTGTTGGGAGGTCCCAAGGAAGTTCATTAATAAATAATGAGAACAGAAACAGTCCAAGAATGGACCCTTGTGGGACTCCATAGGAAATGTTTCCGTTTACTGACCTCCATACATTGTGCAGCATCGACTGGATAGGCAGTTGTAAAACCATTGTACAACCTCTGAGAGATACTGCAGTCTATAAGCTTATTTAGTAATCCTCATGATTGCCTGTTTCAAAGGCTCTTTTGATATCAAGAAATATTACACCAGTCACCATATTTATTTTTATTTATTTTATTTAGCACTTGTTTACTGGGAAAGTCTGACTTAGAACAAGCCAATTTTTAGGGGACACATAGAGAAAAATGCTCCAAACACGTCTTTGTAACACATATCTTGATCCATATTCTTAAAATTATCAGTGAGTGCATATAGCACTGTTAAGGTACTGTTATTGGGGCAGATATACTGACTGCAAAGAAACAGGGTATCATATTTAGAAAGATATTCTAGTGGCTGTTCATATTTTTGATAGTGGGCAAATTGTAGCAATATGGAGGAAGTCTGCTGGGTCTACTAATCCCTCTGTTTTAGGGAGAGGTTTAACTAGTGTGTGTTTAAAAATGAAAGGGACAGTTTTCAATTAAGAGATAAGTTAAATATACACCTTAAGAGGTTACTGAGAATAAAACTGCCTACACTGACCATTTCTGGGTAGAAGAATGAATTATAGCTGCAATGGATTTTCTCTCACAATTCTTGTACTCTTTTCTTGTTAATAGTTTTGAAGAAAAAGGCAGGACTGTGTTAATTGGTGAAGGGGTGACAGAGTTACAGGTGGAGTATGAATGACGAAGGAACCGTTATGAAATGGGGGAATTTATATGTTTCGAGCAATGCCATTAATCATAGCTAAGGGGAGTATGCCAGGAGTCACTTGTCTGGGAAAGATGCTTTTGCTGTAGATGGATTTGATTCAGTGTCAAAACTGTTCAGACCGACCAAGGTACTGTTGTCATAAGAATTCTCCTTTGGCTGATTTAATATCTATTCCATCTCATTGCCTATGAAAAAAGGCATGTATTGTGCTTAAGGTTATTAAAGGGATCAGCTTTCCATTCTTTCCATGCTTAGTCTCCGATTTATACAGGATTGCTCAGCTGTTTGTTGAGTCAGAAGAATACCATCCTTGGTATCCTATTTTTTTCAGAGGGTATAGCCAATTTTGAATGGGTACAAACAGATTATAGAATGTAGATAGCGCAATAGTTGGATTGGTGTACTGTTAGAGTGTGCTTCCATCAATAAAGCTAAGTTCATGCATTAGGATTTCATGAGGTAGAGTTGAGAAACTTCTTGTACTTATGATTTGTGAAGGGAGTCTGGAAACTCTGAATGCCCAGGTAGAGAGAAAAAGATTGTAATCACTCATACAATTAGATAAGATATTCAGGATATATAGTTTGCTGAGAATATTGCTAAGGACAGCATCTAGTATGGCGCTAGCTTTAGTGTGAGTGTTTAGTCTAGAGTACTTATTCACTAGTTGCATAATTTATTTATTTATTGACATTTGATTACTAGGAAAGTTAGACTTAGTAGGAGCCCATTTTCAGCAGAGGCAAGGAGAGAAAAGCATCAAGGTTTAGGAAGGAAGCTTGTCTGCATAACTGAAATTAAGAATCCCCTTTCCAGTTTGTGTTTAAATCCACTATGATCACTTTCCTATGTTTGGTGAGGAGTGTTATATCATTTAGTGTCAATTCTATGAAAGTGGGGAAATATAAAAACGTAGTAATACAAATCTTATGACCATTCCTAGGGATTATGATTAGAATTCAAATTGGTTTGCTAACTGAACTGGAATTGCTTTCTGGAATTGTTTTTGGCAGTATGCATGGAAGTACAGAGATCAGGGGAGTCTGTTTTTTTTTTAATCATCAGCATGAACCATCCTCACTATCTACTGCATATTCTATTGTCACTGAAAACAGTGTAATCTTTTGTATTGTATTAGATATACTTGAGTAGGTCTTTAGCCAAGTTTCTGTGATTCCATTTATAATTGGATTGTAAAGAGCGAGCCATGCTTCTAAGATGGCCCATTTGTTACTGAGACTACAGCCATTTATATAGGCAATGGAGAGGTCTCTATGGCATCTACAGAATGTTCTAGTATGTGAGTGGGGGCAGATTGAATAAGACAGAATGCTGTAAGAAAAGATAATATCTTTACTGTGATAAATACAGAGTAGAGTGGCTTCTTTTTACTATTTAGCTTGATAGAATATAATTAGGTCTGCCTTGAAAAGAATGTTGTGTAGATGTGCACATGTTCCTCCATACTGGCATGTCTGTGGGGTAAAATGTGATTACAGTGAAATAAATTGAGCATCAAAATGCGTAATAGTTTAGACCAGAGTATGGGGCTGGGTAATGAATGAATAAATAAATACATAAAGGCAGAAAAAGATGAAGTGTGTTCCTCTTGAAGAAAATAGCTTACACTACTGTTTCTGCTTTGGAGTTAAGGAAAATGTTATATTGCAATGCAAAATTTAGTTAACTGTGCTATCTTAAGAAGACGTTAGAATTAAATTATGTCCTTGATGAATTTTAAGTAAATAGAAATATGAAAGGAAATGAAGCAGTACCAGTTATATTTGAAGTGAGAGGTACCAAGGATCAGAATTTAAGTAAATGCACTGATAATGAAAGCTTTAGGTTCTGAAGTTTGGGGAATCAGTATGTGAGTGTTTTTTAATGAGATGGGTGTTAAAATATTGAGGGTGGGAGGAGTGTGGGGTTGCTAGTGACAGGTTAGAATTTGGGATGGGTAAGGCCAGTATAAAGACAATGATGTCAGGGGTGGGTGGGAATGTGGTAGGTTGGGGAGAGAAGCAAAGCTGAGCATGGTGAGGTGAAGTCTAGCAGAGCAGGAGCAAACCAGTTCCAGTGTAAAAATAGTCTATTAGAATCAGCAAACAGCAAGTAAAATGTCTTAATAGACCATGGAAGAGCAGTACCAGTGAAAGTGGTAATGGCTAACAGGAAATAAATGGAGAGTATTACCAAAACATATATAGAAGATAGGGCAAGAGACAGAACAGGGTATCAAGTATCACACACAGGGGGCTAAAGGAAATAGAACAGGACAAGTCTAGAATAAAATGGAAGAAACAGACAGTGAGTCAAGAGTGAAGAGAGGTAATCACTCTGATTTGATCAGGCCAATTATTGAGTACAATGCCCCCTTTGGTATGTATCTCACTAAACATATCAAAGAATTGGAAATACCTTAAAGGTTCCTAACCATAAATGTCCAAGGCCTAAAGTCTCTGCACTACTAAGAGAGAGAGACTGGAAGCTCTATTCCTTTATTCAGTGCTTTATTCACTTTTGAAGGGAGATCTCTGTCTTGCTTACTAAACAATTAGAGACCCAATTGTCCTGGACCTCTTGTTTCTCTGCAAGTTCAATATCTTCACCAATACTAGAACCAGAGTCCTATATCTTCACCATCAGGTAAGTAAAACATGGTGAAGGGATAGGTTTATAATCCAGTGCCTCTCATACCTCCGGAATAAACTTCCCCTGCATGTTAAGCAGTACAACTTGCTATCTTTCTTTAAGCATAAATTAGATGACCAAATGAGTATTCAGAAATATACTCCAGAATGACCAGTATGGCCCTCTTGGAGAAAGGTGTGGTCTGGGGGGGGGGGTACTGACAAGGTAAGTATGGTCAATAAATTCAGAGGCCTTGGAATATCCATGAATCTATAAAGATAAACCATTTTATAGCTGCAATAAAATAAAAGATGATGATTTCTACACCCTTGCACATATTTATTTCAATCCAGTTTGCCACTTTTTAGTTCAGCCCCAAAACACACATGCCACAAGCAACTTCCAAAACAGAGAAGCCTTTGAAACAAGTGTAAGAGATGTTAATGATAGTCAGTCTAACTTGCACTGCACATCTCTTCCACCATTTAACTTTCACCCAGCAAAACTACCAAGTCTAGACATCCTAAAAGTGACAATATTACAGCACATATCAACACACAGAGAGACAGGCACACACACACACACAAAATCAAAACCAAGGCTCCTCACAGCCAGCAGCATCCCAGCACTAAAGTAGTGCATGTATTTGTATATACTAGTAATAGCCATGCGAGTGATTCCTCCTGGTTGAACTGGAAAGCAGTATCAAACAGTCCATGATTTTCAGAATTTCCATAATTTACAGTCAGATTTTTCTCTGCCATCGTAAAACTGTTATTTTTTATCAAAGTTATTAAGAGGAATATACTTAATAAAGGCAGTCATTTTGCTTACAAACTCATTTTACTGCATAAAATAAATATGAATTAATACCCTTTTGTTCTGTCATACTCCAAGTTAGTAACAACAGAGTGTCCCTGATTTGTGGGCTTTGGCCTTGATCATTCTAGCTCAGTCTCTCATTTTCGAAGTAGGATTTTGAGAGGTGTGCTAAAGAGACATAACTGGGCAGGAAGTTCTCATGTTTTGCCTGGAAATGTGTCAAGCTACAGGGGGTAATTTTCCAAGTAATTAGCAACTAGATCATTATTGGTCTTTCTCATCAAAGAGCCCTGCTCACTAGTTAGATGACAAAAATACACCTCTTGTCTTTGCATAACTATAGCATGAGTTTTTTTTTTTTTTGGCTTGTAGCTCAAACATGCCTTTCTCTAAAGCTCCATGGATGTCTTCTTTAGGTTTTCCCAGATCACTGCTGATTTCCTTTGTTTTCCTTAACTTTTGTATGTCCCTTTTTTCTCAGCTTAGGTATTACTTGCCTTCCAACATGATGCACTTTCTTGTGTATCTGAAATTTCCTTGGTGATATCTAAAGAGGGAAGCCATGTAGGTCAAGACCAGTGCAGACCTAGGAGTGCAGAATCATGGGAGACAAAATACCAGAGTCTTAACTGTGCTCTTTCATTTCAGTTTTATATTTCCAGTAATCAACCTGAGCTCATCCTAAGGAATGTTTTATAAAAAGCTGTTGGATCTCCCTGCACACTGCCTCTGAAACTTCCAAGGAATACCGAATAAAATGGGAACCCATTTGTCTCATGAACTTCATCTAGTGCCAAGGGTGTAGTCAGGCATACTCTTTGTACACTAAAGAGTACACTTTTTTCTGAACATGATAGAAACATTGAGGCTTATCAAGCCATATTGTCTATAACCATCAAGATTAATGCCTCTAAAACATCTATATACAGTAGCTTGCTTACAGAGAGGATTGCAAATCTAAAAACAATGCCGCTAATAGTTTTTCACTGAGCAGGTGAAAATGTTACACACATTAAGTTTGGTGCGGGGGGGCAACAGCTCAAGTGATACAAGCATTTTTTAAATGCTAGGTGGATTGGGGGTAGCAATAATTGTCTTTGAGTACAAAATGGAATTCACTGGCTACACCCCTGTCTAGTAGGCAAAAAGGGTAAATGCATACACACAAATATTAGAAACTACGTCTTTGACAACATATCCACAGTATATAACATGCATTAAAGCATGTTTCACCTTTATCTATAACTGTACTTCTTCTTCTTTTTTCGGCTGCTCCAGTTAGGGGTCGCCACAACAGATCAACTGTTTCCATTTCTTCCTGTCCTCTGCATCTTGCTCTGCCACACCAACCACAGCATGTCCTCTCTCACCACATCCATAAACCTTATCTTAGGCCTTCCTCTTTTCCTGTTACCTGGCAGCTTCATCCTTAGCATCTTTTTCCCAATATACTCTGCATCCCTCCTCAGCACATGTCCAAACCAACGTAATCTTGCCTCTCTGGCTTTGTCTCCAAACCTTCCAACCTGGGCTGAGTCTCTAATATACTTATTCCTAATCCTGTCCATCCTCATCACACCCAGCGCAAATCTTAACATCTTCAACTCTGCCACGTCAAGCTCTGATTCTTACCTTTTTGTCAATGTCACTGTCTCCAATCCATATAACATAGCTGGTCTCACTACCCTCTTGTAGACCTTCCCTTTCACTCTTACTGGTATTCGTCTGTCACAAATCACTCCTGACACTCTTCTCCACCCACTTCATCCTGCCTGTACTCTCTTCTTCACCTCTCTTCCACACTCACCATTCCTCTGAACTGCTGATCCCAAGTATTTAAACTCATCCACCTTCACCACCTCTACTCCCTGCATCCTCACCGTTCCTCTGTCCTCCCTCTCATTCACACACATATATTCTGTCTTAGTCCTACTGACCTTCATTCCTCTTCCCTCTAGAGCATATCTCCACCACTCCAGGGTCTCCTCCACCTGTTCCCTACTCTCACTAGAGATCACAATGTCATCTGCAAACATCATAGTTCACGGGGACTCCTATCTGATCTTGTCTGTCAACCTGTCCATCACCATTGCGAATAAGAAAGGGCTCAGAGCTGATCCTTGATGTAATCCCACCTCCACCTTAAACGCATCTGTCACTCCCACCACAGACCTCACCACTGTCACACTACCCTTGTACATATCCTGTACCACTCTTACATACTTCTCTGACACTCCCGACTTCCTCATACAATACCACAACTCCTCTCTAGGCACCCTGTCATATGCTTTCTCTAAATCCACAAAGACACAATGCAGCTCTTTCTGACCTTCTCTGTACTTCTCCATCAACACTCTCAGAGCAAACATCGCATCTGTTGTGCTCTTTCCTGGCATGAAACCATACTGCTGATCACTAATCATCACCTGCCTTCTTAACCTAGCTTCCACTACTCTTTCCCATAACTTCATGCTGTGACTGATCAGTTTAATCCCTCTGTAGTTACTACAGCTCTGCACATCATCCTTATTCTTAAAAATCGGTACCAAAACACCTTTTCTCCATTCCTCAGGCATCCTCTCACTTTCCAAGATTTCATTAAACAATCTGGTTAGAAACTCCACTGCCATTTCACCTAAACACCTCCATGCTTCCATAGGTATGTCATCTGGACCAACTGTTTAAATTAAAATTTCTATCAACTTTTTTACTACAGAACCCATGCACTAAAATGTACCTCTAATATTCTCTGAACATCAAAAAAAATCCATATTTTCATTAATTTAAATTAAGGCTGAAGTCAAAAATAATTTACTTTGCGTCCCTAGCAACCACAAAGTATAGTTGAAAAAATATTGCCGTGTGCCAGGAACTAAATTGCTGACTTTGTATAAAAACACCTACTAAGGCTGTAGACAGCAACATGGAACAAGTAAATAATAGGAATATTTGCTTTAAAATGATCCTCCAGTAGGTCATTTCATCTGTGCATCTCATTCAGTGGCTTTGCCAAATTGGTACATTACCTATGACTTCCTTAAAATAGATCAAAGTAACAGGCTTGAATTCTGACAGCTACCCCCACATCGCTACACTTTGCTATCAATGTTTCTGCATTAGATGATGGAAAATATCAGCTCTGCAGTACTGCAAGCTTTTTGCTAAAACTGATGCATCTCAGGAAGATAGCCTGTCATCTTCTGAACCATCTTGTTTCCTCCACACTTTAGAATTTCTGTTTTTGGTTAAACACGATTACATTCAATATGTCTTTAGAAGGAGTTCAAATTTAATCATAGAAAAAATTATAAAATCTGAAACCGAATCATCACAGAATCTTTTAATCTGAGTTCTTAGCAACTTAAAAGCTTATTGGATTAGCATATTTCCATATGTCTAACAGAAAAGTTACAGAGTAACTTTATTTGTATAAATGTTTATGTTTAAGTGTGGGTAGGACTTAACATCCATTACTTTAAGTTCTGGAAAATCTACAGGGAAACATTTATATTTAATCTTCTTTTTAACAGAACTACTTTTATTTGTTACTGTCCTTATAAAAAATATGCTGCTATCACATGCATATTTGTAGACTTAAGGTCAGTGGCAGCATTTGAGAGAGGCATAGGGTTTCTCACTTTTCTGTAAATGTGACTGTATGCATTCTAAGCTGCAAGTTAAACATTTACTGTGCACCCACTGACATACTCCTAACCATAGGCAGTCATGTTACTTTATCATAGTCATTTGTAGGACTTTTGCTCTGTAAAGCAATACTGTTGCTCAACTTGAAGACCACTGAATTCCAGGAATTCGTCTAACACGACTGGCACTTTTATATCAATCACCTTACCATTCACTGCAGTGAGTTTAAGTGAGCCATAACACTAACTGCCTTCCTGCATGATTCACCATTTAGATAAACATAGTACCTAAGCAACACTCTAGTTTCATGTCAGTATAACAAAGTTTGATAGAACATTGCTCAGCGACAGTGTTAGCATATGTATCATACCATAATTCAGAGCTTCAAATATATTTTCTACTACTGTTATTAACTGCTACTGAATTTTTACATCCTTCTCTGTCTTTCAAGCAGTTTCAATATCTTCTGTTTTTTTTTTTTGGGGCTGCATTCCTAATGAGCAAGCATAGAAAAGGACTGATGAGCAATTTAGCAAAACATGATTGACTGCATCTGTGTTATCACACAGACTGCCACTAAAATATTCATTTCTTCCAGGAAATATTGCAAACTAAACTTCTACTGCATTAGATATGTGGATGGATAGATAGATAGATAGATAGATAGATAGATAGATAGATAGATAGATAGATAGATAGATAGATAAGTAGACAGATATGTAGATTAGATAGATAGATAGATAGATAGATAGATAGATAGATAGATAGATAGATAGATAGATAGAGATAGATAAGTAGATAGATATGTGGGTAGGTAGATAGACAGATAGATAGATAGATAGATAGATAGATAGATAGATAGATAGATAGATAGATCGATAGATAGAAATCAAGAAAGAATGAAATAAGCCAGCTCTACTGCCCTAGAGGGATAAAACCCTGGTGAGAAGAAGAATGATGAAGACGTGCCTGATGGCCTTTTCCAGGGGAGAGAATGTGCTGAGAGCACTTAGGGAAAAGGATAGGTGGCAGTGGTGAGGCAGTTGCAATGCTGGCAAACCAATGCTGCGGTAGAGTGTGGATTCTTGAGGGATACATCATCATAGTGTTGGAGGGATTTTCCTTGTGGTGCTATTGCACACCTCCTCTGGTAATGCAAGCCTAGCAGGATAGCAGGGATAAGGCGTAATGCAGAAAAAACCACTGTGTAGCTGTAGTACGATAGCTCCCCATTTGACGCATCTCACTGGTGGTTCATAATCCTTAGAACCTGCATAGCTACATTAGGCCCCTGAAAGTGCAGGGCTCTATCAGAAAGGTGATTACACTGGAAGGCAGCCAATGCATGGAGAGCTTTAAAGATAAAAACAACAGAAACTGTCACTGGAGAATCCATAATTCATAGTGGGTTATGTAGGAAAGAAAGATACATACAGACATACATACAAAGACAAAGAGACAGAAGGCAAACAAGACAGACAACAGTACAATAAACTACTGGTTTGGAGATTATGGTATCCAGGGCGTGACTTTCTGAATTAGTTGTTGTGGAGCTTCCTTGAATAAATCCTCTGACTGGAATGCCAAGTTAGTAGGTATAATTATATCTTATAATAATAATAATAATAATAATAACAATAACAACACAACAAAATATCCATCATTTGTTAACTAGGTAGGACTACAGGACACACAGTCCCTTTTTAGGGATGAACTGGTACTAATTCAAAAAAGTAACACTCAAAACACTTCCAAGGTATTAGGGTAAGGCTTATGGGTCAGTAATTGTTTACAGGGTCATTTCTGACCCCTTTAAAATCTAGAAATTATGTACTAGTCCTTATTGTTGGTCAAGTTAAACAACTTGTACAGTGAGACTTGGACTAACAATGAACTCCTTATATTTAACTCATTTCTTTACAGTTATTTTTAAACCCAGTATCTCTCATTACTTAATATACTGGACTTAAGATGTATACATATTCTTTTATAATACACTGGATAACCTTCCACTAGTTCATCCTGGGCAAAGTCATACTGCCATGAATAGTTAACTCTTGCTCTAGCAATTGGTAGAGGTCGTCAGACTTGATGTTTTAGGGCCAGCTGATAAGATCAGTCAGTCTAATATTTAATGCATTTTAAAGTATGAGCTTTATGTAAAAAAGAAGTTTTGAATGTAGATTACACAGTTTAAGAGTTGACAAAGGATCCCCAGGCTAACTGGGGAACCAAAGCCTATCCCTACAGTCAGTGACCACAGGACATGTTTGCACACATGCTCATGCATTTTACACACAGACACACACACACACACACACACACACACACACACACACACACACACACACACACACACACACACACACACACACACACACACACACACACAGATACCTATAGACATATATAGACATACTTAGAGTATCACCAGTTCACTCACTATACATCTTTGGGATGTAGGCACATACTGAAACATCTAGCAAAATCCCATGTCAACTGCTATATCTAATTCTTTGTTTTTTCTGGGAATTAAGTTGGAACTATTCAGTATACAGATTGAACTCCTTAGAGCAACCTGCTTACCATAGCTAGTGTAACTGTAGAAGAACTCATATAAGCTATGCCTAGATATTCCAAACAATGACAGACACTCATATTAACATAGTAAAATTATATTTTCTGCCAAAAGGGGCATTTAAAATGAATACATTTAACTTACTACCATGCTAATGATGAAATGATGCAAAGATAAACCAAAACATTCTGTCTCCTCAAGCTTCTACTATCATCCATTCTGCAAGTTATCATCTCTACAAGACTATGCAAATCAATGTTTGGGTATCTATGTTAACATTAAATATAGCATTTGCTTTAGATTACTACACAGTTGAAATGTTGCTATGGTTATAGTAATCAGAAATGCTCTTAAAAATCAATCCACCTCCTTGCTGTGTTTTAAAGTAGCACAACTTTGTCAACATAGGACATTGATAAGGTTTGCAGACCACAGCAAACCAGTAACCAAACGAAAAACAATTCCTCTGGACAAAAAGCCACGGAAAAAGTCCTTCTTAAAAACTTTAATGAAATAAAATAGGATTGAGTGCTTTCATAAGACTATAACACAACTTCATCAGAATCCATACTCTAACAACCAAATTCCCTTTAAATAAGAGCAATTAATCACTTGACCTAATTAGTTCTTAAAGTCCTAGTACAAACCTCCTAAAAAATATATATGCTAAAATTATATAATTGCATACAAGAGTTACAATGAATCTATATATACTGTTTAAATGGATATCATATAACTATATTATAAAATGCAAATATTAATTATGATTAAAATGTAAATCTAAAAAATCTATGTATTGGGTGAATTTAGGGAGAGGATATACGAACATTTAAATAACATACAAACTAGGAAGACGAGTAATTCTATTTATTGTCATTTAAAGAATTTTCCTGATCATGTTTTTTTATTTGTTGGTTTGGACACAGTTATTAAGCAGCACTGGGAAGGATGGTGTGATCTAATAGAGTATAAAGAGTTGCAATGGCAACTCAAGTTAAACGCCATGCCCCCCCCCCCCGGACTTAACGAATCAACTTCAATAGCTAGTGTTTTAAGTTTAAAATCTCATTATGTATGAATCTTATTATGTGTGATTTTCATTCACTCAATACATAGTTTTTTGAGATTTACATTTTAATCATAATTAATATTTACATTTTATAATATAGTTATATGATATCCATTTAAACAGTATATATGGATTTAGTTTAACTCTTGTATGCAATTATATAATTTTAGCATATATATTTTTTAGGAGATTTGTACTAGGACTTTAAGAACTAATTAGGTCAGGTGATTAATTGCTCATATTTAAAGGGAATTTGGTTGTTAGAGTATGGATTCTGATGAAGTTATGTTATAGTCTTATGAAAGCGCTCAATCCCTGTTTTATTTCATTAAAGTTTTTAAGAAGGACTTTTTCTATGGCTTTTTGTCCAGAGGAATTGTTTTTTGTTTTACATTGATAAGGTTGACTGTAGTTACTTAAACCAATATGCCCCTCTTCTTATGGATTACTTAAATTTCCCAGCTGGGATATTTACTTGGTGAATGCACATTATAGACCCTAAATTTTTGTTTACATGAGCAAGTAAGCTAGACAATGAGCCTTCACATCCATCTGGCTCCTTATGCCGTGCTTGCATCCTAGGTGTGTTCCTCATTAATAAAATCACTAGGATTATGAAGACTACCTTAGAAATTACGTAAAGTCAGCTATGGTTTTATAAAGGCAATGCTTTCTTACAATTTGATGTCATCCATAGTGTGACACAAAACAATCATCATCTCCTAAAGCTTTAAACACATACTGTTCAACCCACTGCCTAAAGCTCCTAGCTTTGTCACTGTAAACAGCTTCCATCAATGGTAAACATCTGTTCTTATACCAACATACAAATGCTGGATTTCCTTTACAATTCTCATTATCACTTGCAGTCACACCTTGTTATAACAGTAAGAGATCAATAAATCACAAACCAACACAAGATTGTTTCAAATAAGCTCAGGACAGTCGTTTCTGCAGTCTGTGGGAATTTATAGATGACTTGGCCCCTTGGGATGGCTAGAGTCTGCCTTCCTAAAATCAATCCTTTTCTAATAAAAAATAGTAAAAATCAGAGATAAAAATGACAAAACCAATGAAAATAAATCTCCCTGTCTACAAGTTATCCATTTCTTCTTACAAATAGTAAAAATCAGAGGTAAGAAAATAAAATATAAATCAAAACAAATCTTCTCTTACCAAGCAATTACATAATCAATCACAAGCCGACACAGGATTGTTTCAGGTAAGCTCTGGATTCAACCATGATTATTAGCACAGCCATGCATAGGAGTGGGGTTATCCACAGAAGTATGACAGCTGATGCATCCATGGAAGTGTGACAGTTGACACAGGCCCTGGAGTGCTGGGGAAAAGCAATGGTGGCCTGCTTTGTGACTGTACACCAGACAGCTGTCATCTCACATGACCATAGTCGAAAATAGCCCAATAATTTATGGTGGCTGTAATGGATGCCACCATCACTGTCCTTAGCAAGTGCATCTGTTTCCAGTCCATGCATGCCATTTTAGTGTGCAGGCATTACAGACCCTGACATGTGTCCTCATCAATGCCAATATATCATACTGATTACCTCTGACAAGGCAGGTGTGGCATCTGTTTGTGCCCAGATTACTAACTTGCACATCCCTGAAAGATGTCCAGGCTGACACCCAGGTATAAGAATTTGTCAGACTAGTGGCAGTGATGGTCACCGATATGCCTCTCACATTTGCTGTGTGTGTGTGTGTGTGTGTGTGTGTGTGTGTGTGTGTGTGTGTGTGTGTGTGTGTGTGTGTGTGTGTGTGTGTGTGTGTGTGTGTGTGTGCATGTGTGTGTGTGTGTGTGTGTGTGTGTGTGTGTGTGTGTGTGTGTGTGTGTGTGTGTGTGTGTGTGTGTTGCACAGTGATAGTACTGTCCCTTGCTGTCATGTGTCATGTGAGGACTATTTATTCTGTGACACACATGATTCCATGGATGGGTTGGCCATCTCTAAACTCAAGCAATGCAGAGAAAGTATCAGTGCCACCCACAAGTATATCTGTAGATCTGGTTGGAAATGTCCCCTCCACAGTTATAATTTCTGACATTGTCATTGTGTAGACCCATTGTGATATGGACAGGCCACCACCATCATCAGGTACTGGTATATACTGACTGTCATGTCCTATTCCATTGCTTGACCTCACATCACTGGCATCTGCAAAGGTAGAAATTAAGAAAAAACGGGAGCTCTGGCAAAACATGGGTGATAAATGCACTGCCCCGTGGAATACATACTAATTCATGGAAAGCATGTACAAAGTCAAAGAACA
>NC_056741.1:926453669-926506169 GCF_019279795.1 Protopterus annectens
CTACATCATATATTTTTTAAACTGTGTCATTTTTTTTAAAGATCTGTACATCTTAAATCAAATCTCCTTCCTTGTACAAGGCTACTTTGGCTGGCATTGCTATCTCGTACAAATTAGGAACAACATTTTCAAGATACTGCATCATTCCTAGAACTTCTATAATACTTGATAATCATGTGGATTTGGCATCAGTACAGCTGCTCTTTTATCTTGATCAGGCCTTTGCTCCTATGACAATAGAGTATAATGCATTTATTTAAGACTCAGTTCTTGTGTTTGAATGTTTGCTTGAATTTAACTTGATATTTTGCTCTTTTTATCAATTAATCAGCTATATTATTTATTGTCCTTATCTTGTTGCAATTTTCCTATACTCTGAGATCATCGCTTACACGTACAATAATTTTTATGCAATTACTATATGTGCAACAGCTGTATGGAGTACTTTGTTTTGGTGTTCATTACCACCAAAAGTCTACAGAATTTATACCTTTATAATGGCATACTAACTGTACACAATTTGAAAATTTCTTCATTTAGCTTCATCTGCCAGAGTCTCTGCTTCAACTCTTCTACTAAAAAAAGCTTATGATTCGACATGGGTGAGACCTTTTCACAGGTGTAAGCAATGGGCAATGTTATCATTTACTGTTTATTCAGTTCTTGTTGAGCTCTATAAATGTAAACTTTACTTTGTTTTACCAACATAATCATACTTTTTGCCCATTGTGTTGGCTTTTATTGCATCTGAGCGATTCATGCATTTTTCAACCACTTTAGTTAATGCCCAGTTGAACTCCTGCAGACTGCTGTTGCTTTTCTAGGAGCAGGTATCACTAGCATAGCATCAGGATTTATTTGCATATGATATTCAACTAGCAAATTTACTAAGCCAGAAAACAGATCAGCCTAGCCATGAAGAATCTCATTACTACAGTGTTATACCTCTATCTGAAATGTCTCTGTTTTCACACTGTGAATTTTTTTTTATTACTTCTTCTAACAAGTCAAACAACCCAAAATATTTGAAGAATTATTTTCCTCATGTGGTATAATTTAAAAGAGTATATTATAGTTTTTATTTTGATTTACGTAAGTAGTTTTAAGATCTAATGTCTTTAGATTGGGACTTGAACATGTTAAAATGTGTACTCAGCTCTACTCATGTAATTGAGCAACAATGCTTCAAATGTATCTTCAAACAAAATGTTGCACTCTGTACCTGTGTCTAGTTTAAGCTTCAGATTTTGCTTATGAAATCCCATCATTCCTGACAGCAACCTGACTTTGGTTCTTCTACTGCATTTCGTTTCCTTTCAATTCCTCTATTAACTATTTTCACATCAATGGCATCATTCAAAAGTATTTGCTGGTACAACCCATTTTCAGGTTTCAGTTTAACAATTTGAAAATTTAGACTACAGTCTACTTTGCAGAAAAAAAATCTACCAGCAACATTTATTCCTTTGCATATTCATACTACCACAGGACATGCATTTTCGACACAGGTTAAGAAAACTGAAGGGTGGCAAATGAACTTAGCTTCCTCCCAAAATGTATAACCCAGCGAGAGAGAGAGATTTATTATTTATTTCACATTTATTTCAAATTTGTTAACCGGGTTGGTCCAGCTGAGTTACAAAAAACTAATTTTCAGTGGAGACCCAAGGAGAAAAGCACCAGCAATGATAAATAACATCCATGAGCAAGAAAGTTGCTTTAACCATTTTAAAAGCAGTTCAGGTTGGCTTTAAACACTGATGTATTGGTATATGCCTGAAATAAATAAAGGTCGCTATGACATCACCTCAAAATATTTTGGATGGCAATTAGACAAAGGAACAGTGAGGTCCATACAAAGAATACCAATTCAGATAAGATTCTAGGCATTTTTGAAAAGCTCAGCAACTTCACTAAGCAACAGCTTAACTCACCTGACCCTGGCAGTCAGGCAACAGTATCATATCCCCTTATTTCATCAAAAATATTATCAAGAATAATTTGCAAACAACATCAAACTATCAAACCTCTGTGACATATCGTCAGTTTATATCCAGTTTATATCCAGAACCTTTTTGCCTGAATTGAAACATGCTCTTATCTGCCCATTACCCAAAGAAACCTCTCTACTGACTACTCAAGAGTACTGGTCTATTAATAAACTACTGGAGAAGACAATCTATAGTTAAACCATTAATTATAATTATATGCCATTACTATACCATTGATATTGTTGACCATGAGCTTCATTCTTAGGTACAAGTATAGAAACAAACAGAAGACACTAACAGCCTTCTTGTACTACCACCATCTATTTTTTAGCTGACCTATTAAAGGGCTTATTCTCACTTACTATATTTGTTTGTACAAGAGGAGAATTTATTTATTTATTTATTTAAGTTTGATGACCTGGGAAGTCCACTGGGCCAAGAAGAGCCGGTTTTCAGTGGAGGCCTGTGGAGAAAAGATCCACAATAATTGCAACATTTCACATGTTACAAAATGACATAGTTCATACAGCTAATTAAACATTTACAGATAAGCTCCATAATATTTGCAATTGGCTTGTCACAATGTTACAAAAGTGAAAAGACAAAATTCAATACAGAAATTTCAACATTTATATAAAGTGAATATTTTTGTTATAAATTCAGTTGTAGGTTTAACATTTCAAAATATATAGCTACTAGCCATTAGTAGGTTAGAAAAATATTATGTATGGAGAGGGTAATAGTATATTTGAGGTTGGAGAGTATAGTACAATATATATTAGAGAGAAAATTAGTTTTTAGTAGGGGAGGGATTGTTTTGGGTGGGATGACGTAATAGTAGAGGTAGTTGGATGAGTCAGTGCAAGGTGGAATGGGGGGTGGTGGTTAAGTTGGAGCGTGGCAAGGGCATTCCCATTTGGAAGAAAGATAAGAAAGTAGCTGAGATTTGAAATGTGTATGTTGCATAGGTATGTGGAGAGATAGTTCCACTGTTTAGCTAAGGAGTGGGACAGCAGTAGATTGCCAGGAGATCATGCAGGTTTGTGGACTTGAAGGAGATTTTGGTTTTTGGTTCTGAGTGAGCAGTTGGGAATGTAGGGTTTTAAGGTAGTAGCAAGAGCTGGGCAGTTGGCAGGTTTAAAGATGAGCTTGTGGGCAATGGTGAGTTGTAGGTAACTTAGGTAGTTGGGTAGTTCAAGCCAGTTGAGGGTGAGAAGGGAGTGGCAGTGGTGGGATGAGTTTTTTGAATTGGTTGCAAATTTGGAGATCTTGTGGTAGCAGGATTCAAGCTTGAACCTAAGGCCAAGATGGAGATTGGTGAAAAGAGGGGCACCATACATAATGGAGGGGGGTAGGAAGGTGGATGCAAGAGTTTGACGGGTAGAAGGGCTTAGGAAGCAGTTATGCCTGTACAGGAAACCTAACTTTTGGTGGATTTTCTTGATTGTGGAGTGGATATGGGTGTCAGATTTTAGTTCTTCATCAATAATGATGCCAAGAAGCTTGGTGTTGGGAACAATTTCAAGAAGGATGTTGTTTTGGCTTTGTATGGTGAATGTGGATTTGTCAATGGAGGTTTTGGTAGGGGAAAAAAAACATTAGTTTGGTTTTATTTGGATTTAGTGCCGGATGGTTAGACTGCATCCGGGTTTCTGTTTTGGAGAAGGCTAGTTGGGTTTTTGCTAGGTGCTCGGAGGGGGAGAAATCTGAACAGATAATTATTGAGTCATCTACATATCTGATGATAGATGAGTCTGGGATGGATTGGTGAAAGTTGTTAATGAATAGGTTGAAGAGAATAAGGGCAAGAACAGAACCATGTGGGATGCCTGTTGGCCTGTGGATGTAGGAAGGAAGGGGGAGGTTGAAGTTTTCAGTTGGACAGCTTGTTGGTGGTTGGACAAGTAGGTGGAAAACCAGGTGATGGTGGTGGGAGAGAGATGTAGGGTGTAGAGTTGGGATATAAGTAGGGCGTGTGAAATGGTGTCAAAGACCTTTGACAGATCTAGGAATAGTATGGATATGAACTTGCCTGAGTTGCGTTCAAGGTTTATGCTTTCAAGAAAGGAAAGAAGGGCAGCCATGGTGCTGTGGTCAGGGTTCATAGGTTCATAGGTGGATACTAGGCTATTGGCCCAAGGGCCTATGTAAGACTAGCCAACAAGGCTCCCTGGCTTATGCCACTGAAGAAAGTTATTTTCCTGTGCCACTGTCGAGCAGAGACACAGAAGTGATCCCTGGGGTGTATTTCCTATTTCCCATCCACTCAAGATTTTTCTTGAAGAGTGCTAATGAAGAAATTTGCTTGACATAGATGGGTAACCTGTTCCAGAGTATGGGAAGTCTCTGGGACAGGAATCTATCCCTGCAGCATGTCCTGTTTATTGTGGTGACAAGGTTTAGGTCCCTAGAGTGTGTAACTTGGAGGGATTGGGATTTCTTTACATGTAGCATGTCCAACAGCTCTGGATTTGACATAGCTTTATATGTTAGGCAGAGATCACCTCGGAGTAGGTGATATGCTATGGAATAAAGCTGGAGTTTTTTGAGACGGTCAGTGTAGGGCATTTGTTTGAGGCCAGTAATCTTCTTTGTGAGGTACTTCTGTGGCCTTTCCAGCTGCTGCAGTTGTCTTGTGAGGTACATTCCAAAAGGGGCGGTGTACTCTATAATGGGTCTAATGAGTGTCAAGTAGAGAGGAACAATGACCTCTTTTTTCCTGGATGAAAACCCTTTTATGATGAGGTGTGCCACATAAAAGGACTTCCTGACTACTGTGGCAATGTGGCTATCAAAGGAGAGACTACTGTCCACCTGGGTCCCAAGGTCTCTTATCACACATTCACTGTCAAGTAGATTGCTGCCTATGTGGTAGTTCATGAGTACAGAGTTTTTACCAAAAGGAGTGATACTGCACTTTTTGGCATTGAGCTTGAGGCCATGGCTCTGACACCAGACATCTGTCTCAGCGAGACCCTTCTGTAGGATGTCCACATCATTTGGAGACTTGACTATGGCTCCTAGTTTGCAGTCATCTGTGAACATTATTAGCCAGAGGCCTTTTGTGTTAGCCTGTACGTCAGAGAAGTAGATACCAAACAGGAGAGGTCCCAGGACTGAACCCTGTGGTACTCCACTTGTCACTGGTTTGAGGTCAGATTTGGAGCCTGCAACTTTTACATTGTATGTTCTGTCAGTGAGCCAGTTGGCAACCCATCTTGTGATGTAGGGATTTATACCTAGTTTAGTGAGTTTAGCTATAATTCCAGAATGGGAGATGGTGTCGAAAGCCTTGGCGAGGTCAAGATAGGCTGTGTGAACCACCTTACCCTCATCTACAGCTTTGGTGACTGCCTCAAAGAAGTCAATCAGGTTCAGGAGGCATGATCTGCCTTTCACAAACCCAAACTGGGTGGGATCCAGAGTTTGGAGGTTACCAATGTCTTTGTTTATGAGTTCCATGATGATACGTTCCATGGCCTTGCAGACCAGGCTCAGCAGGCTCATAGGTCGATAGTTCCTGGGATCAGTGGTGGCTCCCCCTTTGTGGAGTGGGATAACTGTTGCTGTGCTCCATTCAGTGGGCAGAAAGCCTGATGCGAGGCTATTATTGAACATAGTGCTTGAGTGGGGAGCCAGTTCTTTCTGAAGTTCATGAAAAATGCAGCCTGGGATGTTGTCTGGTCCCATGGATGCTGTGTTTTTGGCTTTAGAGAGTGCAGCTTTTACCTGCATAGTTGTGATTACAGGGACTCTGCATTCATCCTGTATAGATATGGGCCCTTTAGGGAGTGAGGAGGGGTAAAGTTAGCACTGAACCTATCTGCCAAGATGTTGGCAATATCAGTTGGTTCTGTAATTTTCGTGCCATTGTGCTGTAACCCAGAGCAGATCTGGGTGTTGCCATCAAGATTCTTGACAGCTATAGAATGCTTTGTGGCTGTCCTTAGAATTAGTGGTGATTTTGTTTTCATAGCTAGCTTTGGAGGATCTTATAAGGGATCTTAGCTTCTTACTGAGGCTGACCAGGGAGCTACTCCACTCATGGGATTTTACTCTCTTTTGCAACAGTTTCTTCCTTCTGTTGTACAGTTTGTTTATGGCAGGGGACCACCAGATTGGCTTCCTTTTTTTGGAGGATAGCATCTTGGTTCTGTTTGGGATAGCATGATCCATGCATTCGTGTAAGTGCTTATAGAGTGCATTTGTGTAGGATTCAGCAGTTGTAACTGTATTGTCCATCTGCATGGGTGTCATGAAGTTCACCACTTCTGTCTTAAAAAGCATGAAGTTGGCTTTGGAGAAATGTTTTACTGTGGTTTCCTTAATGGGGGGTGGGATGTGGATATCAAGGGTGATTAGCTTATGGTCGGATCGGACCAACGAGGAGTTGACTTAAGGTATGGAACACCAGTCACTCATGTTGGTAATGACTAGGTCTAGGATATTGTTGCCCCTGGTGGGGGTGTGGATAAGTTGATCCAGGGCATTGGAGTTTATGAATTCCAGAAAGCGTTGAACTAAGGATTTGGTACACGAGTAGTTTTCCCAGTTAATGATGGGGTAGTTGAAGTCGCCCATTATTAGGGTGTCTGGTTGAACCCTAATATTTTCCAGTACATCAAGAAAAGAGGAGTGGGAATCCTGGGGCATGGTGGGGGATCTGTAGCAAGCTACAATTTAGATTGCAGTTTTACCCAGAGTTAATTGTACTTGGATAACCTCGGATGCATTATGCTGAGCCACTAGCCTGGAGGTGTGGATATCCTTAATGAAGCCATGTTGGGTAGGGGAGAAGAGATTGTTTAGTGTTAGGTGTGCCATGAGTTGTGCTTGTATTGTTTTCTCTAGCATTTTAGAAAGAGGGGAAATGATGGCAAAAGGCCTGAAGTTGGTGGTATCAGTATTTTTGCCACCTTTGTGGAGGGGGATGATGTAAGCATGGCACCAGATAGAAGGAACATATGATTCTTGTATGGATCTATTTATAAGAATCAAGATGGGATAGGCAATGCTGTCTGCAGATTGTTTGAGGAAGGTAGGTGGAAGGTTGTAGGGTGCATTGTGACAGGGTTTGAGTTTGAGGAGAAGTCTTTTTATAGTGCTTGTGGGGATGGGCTTGAGGCAGAAGGATGTGGAGGAAGGTTGATGATTGGGGTGGTGGTTAGGGCAGGAGGGTGGGAAGGAGCCTGATAGTTTAGCTATGCTGTTTATGAAGAATGAGTTGAACTGACTGCCTGTTTCAAGGTTGGAGAGGCTGGGGTCTGGAAAGGGGTTTTCTTTGTTGCCAGGATGCAGCATGGATGAGATGGAGTTCAGAATTTTGGGGATTTGTTGAGTGCAAAGACTGGAGTTTGGAGTAGTGGGCTTTGTGGTCTTTAATTATTAGTTTTTTTTGTGGAGTTTCGTAGTTGCTTATACTCTAGGAGGGTATTAGGATTTTTATGTTTTTGATATTGTCTCCATTTTTTGTCCCTTTGGTGCAATGCTATTTTAGTATCTTTTGATAACCATGGGCAGGGATTGGTTTTGAAACATTTGGTTCAAAGGGGAGCTTGCTGATTAAGAAGGGTTAGGAATGAGTGGTTAAAGTAGGAAATGGCATCATTTAGAGGAAGGGTTTTTAGAGGGGACCAGTCAGTATACTTTAAGCATTCGGAGAAAGTTAGAGGATTTTAAAGAGGAGACGTTGCGGATTTGGATGTAATGGTGTTGTATATGCAGTGGAGATGGGAAATGGTCAGTGAAGGCTGGTAGGTGATCACTGAGAGGATCAGGTAATGTTCTGGCTTTGGTGATAAGGTTTGGGTGAGTTGTTAGGATCCAGTCAATGATTTGGTCTGGTTGGAGATTGCATTAGTTGGGAGAAGTTGTACAGGTTGATTGTGTGGGATGGGGCTTCAGAGTTAATAATATTCCAGCTGATGTTGGTATCATTGAGTATAAAGGTTTCATTTTTTATATTGGAGGAGAACCAGGACAGGATGTTTTCAAGAGTTTTGATATTATCACCAGGGGGAATATAGAGGGCAGCGATACGTATGGACTTGTGGTTGTTTATTTTTAGCAAACCTATTATAATTTCAGCGTTGGCAAAGGTTGGTATTTTATTAGAGTAGGGAGTTGTGGTATGGTAGGTGGGGTAGATTATTGCTACTCCACCTCCTTTTTTGTGGGCTCTGTCATTGTGAATGATTTGGAAACCTGGTGGTAGGATTTCGCTATCTTTTATATAAGTTTTCAATCAGGTTTCAGAAACAGCGGAAATGTCAGGGTGGTTATGGGAGAGCCAGGCATGGAGGTTAGGGATTTTGTTTTTCAGGCTTTGTGCATTAAGTGTTGTAAGGTGAATGGACTTTGAATTTGTGAGTTCAGTGGAGGGTTTGGTGACATTGATGTTAGAGATGGGTCCAAAGTTGGGGTGGATGTCGCCGGCTGGTGAGAGAGAGATGTGGTGGAGTAGAAGAGTGAGGCAGTGTGTTGGGCAAGGGTAGCTTGGGTTGTGTGAGAGCAGTGATTTTCTGGTACCACATTTAAGAGGGGAGTACATGGGGGGTTGGGATGGGAACAGTTTTGATTTGAAGAAATAGATTGGGTTAGAGGTAAAGAGTTTATGTGAGATGGATGAGTAGGATGGGAAGTGAGATTGATGGTAACATGTAGTGGAGTGTGTGTGAGAGTTATAACAAGGGTTGGGAAAAATTGTGAGATAGGTAAGAGAAGAGAGAGATTAGCAGGGCAAATGGGGTTATATGGAGAGATGTTATGTAGAGCATTGTAGGAGGGTTGGATGTTTGGGGTGATGTAGCTCTACAGGTGGATTGGGTTTGGCATAGGTGTGTTGTGATTGGAGAGGTATTGGATGGGGAGGAGTCAGGGGATCTATAAAAGTACAGGTAGTGGGGCAGGTGGAATTTGGGGACAGGATAGGGGAGCAAAGTGAGCATGAAGCAGGAACGGAGCAGGTTACACCTTCCGGGAGGAGCAGCAGTCGCCAAACAGAAAACAATCAATGAGAAGGTTAGCAACTACAGAAATAGGGCAGCCTATCATTTTGGTTTGAATGTTACCTTTCTGTTTGTTTTTATTATCTATGCACCCATGGAGAGATGCAGTTCACTGAGAAGTAGGAAAAGAAAGTAGTTATGCCAGAGGTTTTAGAAAGGGACATGCAGTAAGTGCACACTACTGAGGGATGCCCGTGGCACAGATAGAAACAGAGTGTAGTCAGGCAGAAATTGTTTAGTATTTAAAGATGGCACCGCAGCTCAGGGGAGGAATAAGTAAACTCTCAAGAGGAAGAGGGAGGGAATAGACAGGATTGACAGGGCTGGGAGGCTTACAATAAGATTATGTTAGGAGACTGAGAGAAGGGGGGGCTAAGAGCAGGGCTTGGAGAAAGCTGTGAGAAAGCAGATTTGACAGGGTTAGAAAACTTACACTAGAATTATGTTAGAGTTATGTTAATTAGAGTAAGATAGCCTACTTAAATCTAATTAAACAAAACAAAATACTGGATTTGGTGATGGTCATGCCAAGTAGTGTTAAAGGTACCTTAATGACCAAGCATTTCAAGTAAGCCATTTCTTTTTATGCTTTATATTCACACTAGCTTTACAAAAAAGGAATACATTAAGATTTTGATTGTCATTGGTACTTGTTTCACCTCAGTAATAACAGACACTGTGGTTTGACCCAAATCTTTTATATAAGTCTCTTGTGGAGATGAGTATAGACAAGATATTTGACACAGCTGAAATACTTTTATAAGCTATCCATCTTCTTAACCTTGAGAGCTTGAAGTACAATGAGAATTTTTTTTTCATCCATAAATTAGATTATGCACTTTGTGTAGAAGCTCTCAGATACTTGTATAACAGAAATGACACAAGGCCAGTCATCAGTTTTCATTTGTATGATACTGAAAATTATGAACTGAAAACTACAAGTTTAACTTCATGCTAATTCTGAAATGGCAGTATCTCAGAGAATTTCCATTAGCCCAAGGTACAGTGATTATTTAGTTAGCATATGTAAGTAACACTGGTATGTCTGCAAAGGAATTCTTCTCTAACTTTTCTAACTGAACTTTACCAAGACCTCTTAAAACTCTGAAAGAACAAAAAACTTTAAACAAAACAAGTGCAATATAAAAACTTTAAATGAAAAAAAACTTCAATTCAAAATCAAATGCAGACAGAGATCAGCAATAGTCAATCAGAGAACAGCAAGCAAGCCAAGCTTAAAAAAATGTTGCTCCTAAGCCTAACTATATTTTAAAACTACCAAAATGTCAAAAAAGTTAGTCAAAGTTGATCAAAGAGATGAGACCGGAAATGTATTTCCTAATTTCAGTTGTCCGTCTCAGTACTTTATATTACAGGCTAGAATATAGCCAGGCATACACTGTTTGTCATTATATACATTGTTTATTTTGTGCAGTGAAACATATTGAATGTTATATTTTAAAAAGCCATAGCAATCATGCTGTAATTTTAGGTTATTCAGCAAATGTTTTGCAAAATGGACATTTTTTCAAGACACCTCATTCCCTAATCATTTTCCTCTTTAAGCTTGTGTTTGTCATTGCAGGATTTGTTTTTTTTTTATTACCAAAAAGGCGAATTTTCCTGAATGATGCACTCTTTGGTGTGAGGGTCTACACTTGAAGATGGGATTGTATTCTACCTACTGATGTGCTGTGTGGTGTACAAGTCCAAAGCCTTTGCTAGTTCTGTGAATATTAACTGAAAGGTTAGATGTTTTTCTTATACTGTAAGTTTGCATACAGTGATCACCATTATACAAAGACCCCCCATTAATATTCCAAAACGTGCACGCTGATTGGTCAGCGTGCACATTGTAAATCAGAGTTATAGTAATGGATAAAGGTCCGGTAGCCTGGACTTTTTCCATTAGTATAACTCTTTTTTTTTTTTTTACAGCAATGGAGAACGCAAGATCTCCGTTGCTTTTTACAATCTGTCTCGCTATGTTAAATGAGCACCTCCGTTGCTTTTCTGAAAGCTGTCTCGCTATGTTAAACCCATTTAACATAGCAAGACACTTTAAAAAGCAATGGAGATCTTGCTTTCTCCATTGCTTTTTTTCAAAACTGTCTTGCTATGTTAAATGGGTTTAACATAGTGAGACAGATTTTAAAAAAGCAACGGAGATTCTCTGTTGCTTTTTTTAAAGCTGTCTCGCTATGTTAATCTAATTTAACATAGCGAGACAGGTTGTAAAAAAGCAACAGAGATCTTGCTTTCTCCGTTGCTTTTGCCCACAGCTCTGATGTACTGCGTAAGTATACGCATACGTAGTACATCAGAACTGCCGCAGAATACCAGACAGCTGCAGAAGGGCAGCAAGGCGACATTATGCAATGCCATTATTTAAGAAAAGTAATTATTTTTTTCTTAAATAATGTCATTGTATAATAGCAATAACCCACGTCTGGGTGTGGGTAATGCTGGATTTACCCACGGTTGTCTTTGTTTGGCCACTCAGGCTTCGCCCTCGTGACCAAACCACACCAACCATGATTAAATCCAGCATTACCCACACCCAGGCATGGGTTATTGCTATATTATTCATAACTGCATTTCCAAACATGTAAAAATATTTTTAACATAGCTTTTGTCTTTCCAAACAAAGCTGTACACAACCTGTTGCACTCTAGTACTAACTACAAGTAATACATTATTCGATTCTGTTTGCTACTGCTTCAGTAATAAACAACCTTAACCCTAGTAACCACTTAGACTATTTACACTACTTAAATACCCTCCCCAAGAATGCTGAGCCTCACCATCTTTAAATTAGACCACTAAAGGATAGATCTTTCCTTACAGGTATGTCTCAACTTTCCCATTCGTAATTCTGATACCTTTCTTACCCTGCAATATCACAGCTTCTTCATCTTCCCTATATCTTTCAATTAACCTGACAAATCCCTTTATCATCAGCTTCTTCTCTTGCTTTCAAAGTCTTGTTATTACTTTTTCCCCAACAAAAAAATGATTTCAATAATCTCGTCCTGTTGTCTTTTTTCTATCCAAGTGGAATTTGTGCCAAATAACAATTTAACTTTCATCAGTCCTGACTAATTCCCTTTTGTCACCAGAATTATTTCCAGAACTCCTGCTTTAATTTGATCTGACCTTGGGCAAGTCTTAATCCCCCATCTCTTGAGTATTATATCTCCAACATTCGATTCCCACTCTTGGAATCCCCCCACACTCTCTCACTTAAAATATTTGCAGGCATTTCCAAACAAAGATTATGATTTTGTCTCTGTTTTTCACAACTTTATATAATCTAGATATTATACCCTTTATGTTTTATCCCTTATTCCTCCAATCCTCTATCCACCGGATTAGTTTCAATCTTTCCCCCACCTCCATCAACAGGCACTGAATGCATTTCAGATGATCTACTGATGCTAAAAAATTGCAAGTATTCGCTGTAAACCTAAAAACTTCCCGAGCTTCATCCCACGTGATTATTTCTAAGCATCTCACTAAACTATATGAGCCTCATTCTAAGGTTTCTGATCTTCCTACCACTTCTTACCTTCATTATCCATCATCACCTATTGCCAGAATGTTCTGCCTCAATGTTTTCAGTTCCTCCTACAAAAAAGGCCACTCACAGTTTCATTCAACTTGTCTAGGACAGGAGGTCTTATAAGCTCTGGTCCTCTTCCTCGTACTACTTCAGATATATCCTTGCTCTTTAAGCAGAGGTTCATTTGTTGCAATGTTTGCACTTGCTTACTTTTATTCAAAATATCATGTCTCCTGCATAGCAAAAAGTGCAGAACTAATGCATATCAGTCTAAATCTGAAACACGTAAAACCTTCAGTTTTTTTACCAAGTCATTTTCTCCTATTCCACTCTTCACATTCCTCAGTTCTATAAGAAATCTTACATCCAGTTCCTTGTTTTAATAAGACCAGTCTTCTTATCTGGGGACCAAAAAGCCTTCAACAAATACAGTAAATGTCACACAGCATGCCAAAAGTCCATATTCAACATTTTCATCTTCTGAAGATTGCCATGTATTGCCTTAATTTTTGATCACATGACTTAGCCATAAAGTCCTCATATGTTGCTTTTAAGCAAATGCCTAGGTATTTTATTTCCTTGTCCCACCACTATCTAGTTAATGTGCATTATCCTTGACTGATTCCTCAAATTCAACCCTATCACTTGCATTTTGTCCTCATTTATTTTATATCCAGTAAACTTTCCAAATTCCCCTATCTCCTCCATCAGCTCTTGCAAATCCAGGTGTGGATGGCTTAATGATATTATCATATGATCAGCATATAAAGTGACTTTTAACTCTATTATCTCCCCATGGATACTCCCCAGTAATAGGCTTTCAAATCTTACCAGTCAAAGGTTCTAAGTACAAAGCAAAAAGTAATGGAACAGTGGACATCCGTGTCTTGTGTCTTATGTAATGTCCATAAAATCTGGCAACCACCCATCTATTTTCATCTGCACGGGGGGGGGTTGATGCATCTTCTCCGTGGTACTGATGAACTGCTGAAGTTTTCACAATTTCGTTAGAAACTGAAAGAGAAACACCCAGTCCACTCTAACATCTTTGTAGCATCTAAGGTGAAATGTCACCTTTCTTCCTGTGAACTAAGCATTGTGTTTAATTATCTGTGTCCTGATGATATTATCAGGAGTGTGCCTGCCATCAATAAGTCCTCACTGGTCCAGGTCCACCAAATTAAGCAGTATCTTGGCCAATCTTTTAGCCATTATAGCCATAAAAGTTTTGTAATCGTGGTTTAATATTGTATATATGACCTTGGTTCTAATGGATTTTACTTGTTTTCTTAATAACTGCAGTTACCCCTTCTTTCAAGACTTTTAGCAGTTAACTCTTTTTAGATTATTAAACAATACTCACCATATCTTAACTACTTTTTCCTTATCTTGTATCCACACATTAATGGAGATACCATGACTTCCTGATGTTTTATTACCTTTTTTGCTCATGTAGTATTTGTTCACTTAGTATTTCCACTATCTCCATATCCTCTTCTAAACAAGGTAGAGCAGTTTCCTGCTAATTTCTCTAGAAAAGACTTATCCAAATTGTATCCCTTAATTTTAGTCTGATACAACTTCTAGTAGTAATTCCTAAACACTTTTAGTACCACATCACCAACTTTCATTATCAGTCCTCTTTTTTTTCCCCTAACCTGACATACCATTCTTTCAATTTTTTGCTGCCTTAACTTAGCTGCCAGTGCCTTGTTAGCCCTAGGATTCATTGTTTGTTGTAATTCTACCAAATTCTCTCATCATCCATTCTTTTGGTAACAATTTGTTTCTTTAATTGCAGTTTCCTAACTATATGAACCCTTTCCTGTCTCTCTTTCCTGCTTATGTTTACACTGATTTTCTGCTATTATATCCATCATCTTATCTTTTAATTTATTCTTAAGTCAGTCCCACCCATCTGCTGTTACTTCTTTGGCATCATTTAACACCTCTCCAGCTACTACCTTTTAGCCACTCCAAAAACTCTTATTTGCCAACTAGCCTGATAGTATTTTTAAATGATATATCCCTTTCTGGCACCTTCCTAAATGTATCTGAGCCAGCTGTAGCGGAACATGATCCAAATATGTCATTGGACTGACACTAATCTCCTTAACACAGGCCCTAAACTCATTGCCTACAAATACTTGATGTGTTTAGGACCGACTCTTCTGTTGGAATTGTAATATGTATACCTCTGATTCACTTGAGTCGAATCTTTTTTTTTCTAAACAAGTGGCAGACTAAGTGTTCCTAACAGATGACTGGTATCTTTTTTTTTTTTACTTTTGTTCGTAGCTGCTTCCCTTCTGCCCTTCAATACTTCCTGTCTATCCAATACCACATTCCAGTTACCAGCTAGTAACAGCAAACCGTCCTACAACTGCATTACATTTAACAATATCTCCCTAATCCTTTCAACATTCACCTGTAGTGGAATACACATACTAGCCAGTGTCACACTGTCCCCCACACCCACAGTGTGTTCCAAATTGCTAAACAGCTACCCCCATTACTATACATAGCCTCAGTGCAACACCTCAGGGACTTGTGTGCCAGTATTACCTTCTTGTCTGCCCACCTTGACACACATCTGAAGCTAATACCTGCCATTCCTTTTTCTTCAACTTTTTATGCTGTTTTTCATCTATATGTGTCTTTTATATCACAATTATTCATACAACCTGCCTCTTAATAAATGCCAAGACCCTTTCTCTCTTTTAATTGGACCAACCAACCCACTGACATTCCAAGATCAAAACTTTTGAGACAAACCAAATGTAACAATACCATGTGCTGTTCTCTTAATTCCTATGTCCCTTACTTACTTTCCCCATTTTTGGTTCATTCTGATTGTTTTATTTTCCTGTTACTTTCTGTCCCACCCATTGAGTATCTCTAAACATATCAATTTGGAAGTATAAATCTTGTTTCTTGCCTTATTTACAACTCATATGTTACCCGAAAAACTTATTCCGCTAAACACTGTTATTACCTACCTCCCCATCCCATCCAAAACATGTACAAATTGAAGCCAAACCTTCCATGGTGAGGGCATTTACCCTTTTATGTGGCCTGGACTCCCCTCCAAATAGGAGGGCATTTAATAAAGAAAACTGGTCTAGGCTACAAACATTTCTCTGTTTTTTTTCCTTCTACCATTTTCTTTTACTCTGGCACACCAAAATGTTAACAATAGCTTATGTTCACCTGTTCAGATCAGACTTGAGTTCTTTCTATCTGACCCTTTATCTTCCAGCAGATATTATTAATATTGGTCTGACCATTGACATACAACTACTACTTCACCTGCCCTGATAGCCATGCCACCTTTCTCCTTTACACATCCAATCATTACAATTTCTCTACTAACCAGAAGCATTCCAGTTCACACATGTTATCACAGCTGACCTGTATGTCATTCATGGCAGTTCCTCTTGTAATCTCCTTTCATTGAATTCTCATCTGCCCTCTCAATCTATAGATTAATTCTGAATTTCTCAAAAACCTACAACTATATAATGTTATACCAGATAATGCCTATTTAATTATAATCTACTAGTACACGTATACAGTGTAACATGTCACCTTTAACTCTGATTGAGAAGAAGAAGAAATTAAAACAAAACTTTAAGTAGTGCACACAATTCATGGAAACCATGCTGTCTATCATATTACATTCCCTCACTAATTTATAAAACATGCATAGTCTCATTACCAAATTTTTAACCCCCCCCCCCCTTTTCTCTGACTAAGTAGGTCAGGGAACTTCTCTTTGGCATCATTGTTTCTTGTTTCCCCATGCTAAAAAGTTATTATAGCCAAATAGCTACATTAAACCATTCAATGTTCCCTTTACATTAATTCTCAGAAGCCTAGAGCCCAATCTCAAAAGCTGTCAGTTCCCTCCTAGAATATAGTCACACAATACAAGGCCATCAGTCCACAGGTTGGAAGATACAAAAATATCCACACAATACAAAGCCATCAGTCCACAGGTTGGAAAATACAAAAAAATATCCATGCAATACAAAGCCATCAGTCCACAGGATGGAAGATACATCTAACTAGCAATGATTCATTTCCCCAACAAACACTTCTACTTTAGTTCAATCCATCCACACTGTCAGAATATATCAACTGCCATGTGAGCAAACATTAATGAAGGCAGTTCAGAAAAATCCAATACCTACTTTCTAGTGTCTGTGATCACTTTCATTTCCTGACGTAATGGCAAAAGCACTGACAGTTACTTTAGCATCACGCACACTGTGTACACAAATAACAGCTCAATCTTGTTGCATAAATCATCCTTGGAATGCAGAGATGGAGCAGTTCTAATTGAAAGCTGTGATGGAATCATGGTTTATCATAATTGTGCTACAGTTGTAACTACGTTAGTTAATTAAGTATGTGACTGCTTTAATATAGTATTTAGGCAAGCAGTGCTCACATTGCAGTTTCTGTGCTTTGGGAGTCTGCACCAAGGAAAGGTTCATACGGCTGTGTATATTGATAGTAAAAGGAATAATGACAAAATAAGGGCTTGCTTTTTTATGTCTAAGGCATTTTGTAAATAAATATTTATGGCATTTTACTACTATGTACAGACGTACATACAAACATTTCAAGCATGGGCAATAATGCCTTTCTGACCTGCCAATATACCAAACAGAGTAAGCCACCTGAGACATACATTCCTGGAATACATGACTTGAGACATGATGGAACACTTGGGCAGTGTGTCCCAGGCTGTTCTGAGTTTGGCATTGAGCAACATTCTACTATCTCTGAGGATGATGCCATAATATGAACAGAAAATAACTGACTTACCTACTGGTAATTGGTTTATAGTATGGTGTCATTTGAAGAGGATTCCATACTTGTCAGTCTGGGAAAATAAGGTCAACAGACCTTGCTACTTTGCCATGGATGGTCTATAGCTGTCCCTTCTGGGATTTTAAATACTGGCTAAAGCCTTGTCCACACTCCATACAGCCTTTTTAGGCATAGCCAAACTGGTAAACCTACTGACAGGGCTAAATCAACACTGGAAAAACTGAAGTTATTACTGGTAATAGTAGAAGTCGATGCAAGAAGTTTTACTCTCTGCAAGCTCTCCTCATCCTGGAGAATGTAGAGATCTGTGAAGTTAGTGAGACATGATTTAAAGCCACAGCAATGACACTGTTAGTATAGGGCTGCCATGCCTTCCACATATTTAGACCAACTACTGCACAGGGAGGGACAAACGTGGAGGTGTTGCTATTTACATTAAGAACACCTGGCTAGTCCTTCACTATGATGATCTTGAGCTTTTCCATGTCCAGATTACCTTAGACAAAGTCCCATGCCCTGTCCTTGCAACATTTACCCTTCTATCATCCAAGAAACTATAACACATACTTAAATGTACTGGAGACACTGCCTTTTCAGCCCAACACCATATTCATGAGTTACTTTAACTACCGCAGTGTAAACTGGAAATCATAAACAATGGCTAACATGTAGGTCCAGAGATTCTTGGACTTTTTAAATACAAACACCTTGAACCAGTTAGTCCAAGAAGTTAGAATAGTGAAGTCTACCACGACAAAAGGGCCAGTTACTAGTGGGATGCCTCAGGGCTCAGTGCAGGGGGCCACTACTCTTTAACTTCTACTTCTCTGAGTAGAAGGCTAATGTCAAGGGCCTTTGGCTGACCAAGTTTGCAGATGATTGCAAATTGGGTGCAGTCACTGAATCTCAGAGATACAAATATCTTCAAAGAAGGCCTGACAGAAATTAATAAGTGCTGCCAAAATCATAGTCTAAAACTCAGTGCTAAAAAAGCATCATAGTATCTTTCAGAAAGGTGGCCACCCAGCAAACTATCAAATTGACAATATACCCTAAGAGTAGACTCTGTAGTCAGAAATTTGGGAATGCATATAGGCAGTGCCTTGGTATTTGCCCATCATGTGCCTATTGCAGTGAGGATCTTATGTTGCACAACTTATAAGCAGAGATATGGAATTGAAATCCAAACATGTCATTGCTCTGTTGTACTCTGCTCTCATAAGACTCCCTTCTATATGTACTTAGCCAGACATACACAATAAATGGAACATTCATAAAGACTCATCACAAAAAGAAATCACAATGTAGAAAATAATTCTAATAAGGACCACCTCAAAGCCATGTCCTTACATTCGGTCTCTGACAGGCTGATGACAGGTGACCTATGCTTGATCTACAAAGCATCCTCTGATTCAATCCTAATGGACCTGTTGCACATCTATAAAAGAAATAGCATCAGCAATGTCCAATCCAGGGAACTAATCCTTGCCTGCAATATAAGTAGGGCATGGTGGAGCACATGTATGTGTCTCAGAGACTCCCCCTTCTCATAAACAAATTTCCCATCTATGTGAAGCTGAGTTCTTCCCTACAATTATTCAAGTGAAACTTGGATCAGTGGATGGGGAACAGAAAATATACTCCAAGTGTGACAACTGTGTCTATATTAGAGAGAAAACACTTGTACATGTTTTTCCAGCCATGCCCAAGTATATATAACCCCACAACATTTTTGGGATCCAGTACCTATAACATTTTGTTGGGAAGCATGGCTATGCTTAAAAAGGCTCCTTGGGTGGATAGCCTAGTATTCTGCTATGATAGTGTGTCACCCCTTACCACGAAGGATATGGGTGTTATATACTAGAGGTAACTCTATAGTTTCCCATCTAGATGTCCACATTTTATTTGAGTTGGCATTAATCAGAAGAGTAGGAGGTCTTTTAAAGGGATACATGGCAACTTATTTTCTGTATGACTGTGCAGGAAAACCTTTGTTAATGGGCACTTGTTGATGCAGATATCTTTTGTTGTAGGATGGCAGAGGCTAGTAGCTTCAAAAATGGGTATGAATCTATATTTCATCATGGGGCAACATTTCCAGAAGAGATATATCAAGACATCGGTATAGCATCTGAAGGTGGTCAAGGATGATGTGATAAGGAAACAATTGTCAGACTACAGCAGCTACTGAAGAGAAACAGGAAGGAGACTCCTGGGAAGATTTTGAGAGGCAGTACTCAGTGAATGAACCAATGCAACATGCTTTACCAACCACAGGGAATACATTTAATTTGATTTATCTGCATAATAAAGAAATGCTGCAAGATGAGTTGGGGGTTCTGGTTGGAGGTATTGTTTTTTTTTTTAATTCCTTAACCTCAGGGGAATTAAATACACATCAAGAGATTATGTTAATCGAGAAAGAGCAGGAAACTGGAACAGCAGCTCATGCGACTCAAATGCTGGGTAGTGTTTATGATCTCTAGACGAATACAGGATATTCATGTACCTTGGCTTTCCCATGCTACCTTTAATGACCTTTGACTTATCTAGTCCAGGTTTGCTCAGTATTCTGAGAAACAGCAGTCCAGGGTTGTATATTATAGCCCATATCCCTCAAAACTCAAAGAAGTAGCAGTGGAATACTGAATATGTAGAAAGTGTTGATGCACTTGATAAAGAGTTGGTGAAAAGAACAGTAGACAGCAGCATACCTCTCAACTACAGTAAAATCTCAATTATCTGGCACCCATGGGGATTAGCAGATGCCAGATAAGTGAAGTTTCTGGTTGCATTAGAGTTACTATTAAAAATAGACCTGACAAATGCTGTACCCTATATTATACCATACCATAAACACTATATTTATTTGATTTTGATATTGAAATACAGTAATTAAAAGCCTGGCTGGAATAATAATATTTTAAACTTATATTTCCACTAGAAAGTGTGCACATGGAACAGTTTTCAGTAGCACACTGAATGCATTTCAATTGAATGAAATGAATGGAGAGAGAGAGAGAGAGAGAGACAGACAGAAAGAGAGAGGTTGAATGTATGTATGAAAGCAGAAGCGACTATGTGTGAGAGATCGGAGATGTATGAATGCTGAATAATGTGTGTGAGAGATCGAAGCGAGAAAGAGTGAGTGAATGCTTGTATGAAAGCAGAAGCAAAAGTGTGTGAGAGATCGGAGAAAGAAAAAGTGAGTGAATGCTTGGATGAAAGGTGAAGAGGCTGTGTGTGTGTCAGTGATCGGAGATAGAATGTGCAATCTGATGCAAACTTGCAGAGTGAGTATGGAGCGAGTATTGACATTTTAGTGATTTGACTTCTTTGGTTTGACTTGTTGTCAGGTTGGGGAGAAAGGGAATTTATTTGTATCTTCTTTTTTATAACTCTAAAACTCTAAAAACATAAGGTATGTTTCTGTGGGGGGAAAACAAAGTGCAACACATGAAAAACTGAATTGTTCATACTTTACTGTATTTCTTCAATTTTTTTCTGTTTGCTTGAGTTCTGGTTAACTGAGAGTTTACTGTATACAGATTTTCAAAGAATATCCAGATTTTTGCCACAAATGTTTGGTCCATTTTTCATATAATTGTTATTTTCTGGCAAATTAGTATCAAATTATTAATGAGTGAAGTTAGAAAATAATGACAGACATTTAAGTTTCAGGTTTCATATCCTTCAGAAAATTCATGATAATCCAAAAACAGTCATTCTATCAACTTTCTAAGTTTGTAAGAGCAATATTTAAAAATTGCCCCTATTTTTGTGCCTTTATCCCCCCTTTTATTTATGGCTTGTCTAGATTTCGTATTCTAAGAAGTTGAGAGGTATGGACAGTAGATCTCCCTGAATCATCCAGTGACCTAATTTCAGTCCTTGTCGCCCTTGACAAGACTAGACCAGCCAGGTTTTGGACAAAATCCTGGAACAGTTGACTTTTGTGTTCCATCTGCTTGATGGTGGTAATAATGCAAAGCTAACCAGCTAACCACAGCACACCATGTTTTGTTTTTACTCATTTACTTGCTACTAGACAGAGAAAAAAAATTAGCAGGGATTGCTGTGGCTGCCAAATGAACAGCATTTTTGCACGCTTATGGAGTTGGATGCTTCCAATGGGAAATCAAGCATCTAAATACTAGGCAAGCAGTCACTGGGTAAATGTCAGCATACAGTAGGATTGCTGTAGTTTAGTACAGGTGTAAGGCTTTGCTATGCATTTAACACAGGTAGGAGTAATAGTATGCCATTTTACACATGGATGTTTGCATTATAGGGACATACCCAGTGACCAGTTGTACCACATCAGAGGACACAGGATCATAAGGATTCCCTCAGTGAATGCCATGGCAGGGTATGCCAATTGCTCATAGCCAAGGGCCAGTATTTCTCAGAATGGAAGTATTTTTGACTGCTGAGGGCATTACATAATTTTGAAATCTGCATTCCAGTTATGTGGGACAATATTCTTTACTTGTCATAGACATGATTTTTCAAGTGGAAACGTTTCTGGAAAGCTTCCATTAAAGTTTCATCCATAACTTGAAGGCAGAAAGTGAAGAAGCTTGTGATCAGTTGAGAACAAAAATGGTGATTGCCTCGTAGCTACTGGACAATGACATATAAGTAGGGAAGGGAGCAGGTACCAATGACACACTCTTCCTTTTTAGTATACAAAATATAATTTCTAAGACTTTTCTCCATGAAAAGTCTGAGAGAGTTGCATTAAGTCATCACCTCTCCCCACCCCAATGGGATGTCTATGGATGAGATCATCAGTATTGAACAGGTGAAAGTTCAGTACGTACCATTAGATGCTTCCATCAAGCAACTCATTGGCCATACAAGACCCCAGTCTGGAAAAGCTAAATACAGAAAAAAAAGAGGACTGGCATTTACTAGTCATGTCTTTGACTGGGATGCTTTTTGATATAGTGATAAATGTCAGCTGTACAGTAGCATGTGTAACATTCATGAGATTTAGAAAAACCCTAGAGTGGATTTGGGAGAATCAAGATAAAAACTATAGGATTGTTCATTATTTTGATATATAAATATATATTTTATTGGTTGGGGAAGGAAGAGCATTACTGATCCTGAGGACACAACATTTCAAGACCTTTGTCAAATCTTGAGCAATCTCCAAATGAGAGATACATTGAAGGCCATTGTGTTTAGAAATTGATATTCATTCACATAGCTTTTGATTGCTTATGGACAAACTGAATACACTGACTGGGAAGGTGATATAGATCCAAAGAAGATACAAGGCTAGAGTTAGAATAAAGTAAATCAAGCTGTGTTAAGTGGGAAGGGAAAGACAGAAGGGAATGCTAAACATTTTAAGTGGAAGGGAAATGTAAGTAAGCAACAAATTGGGTATTATGAAAAGAATCTGAGAGAACAGCTTTTACATTTTATTACAAAGACAGGTATAATATTGGAAATAGGAAATCAAAGCTTTTTTTTCTTTTTTGAGAATGTAATAAACCTATTATTATTATTAAATAATATTACAGCATTAACGATGACTGTGGCCAAATATATTAATGTCCATAGACAACTATTTCAGCTGTATGAGTGGAAAGTAGAGTATGAACATGAAGAAAAATTATTTTAATCCAATGCAAACAAACGAAGAACAACAAAAAAAAAGAAAAATTATGGTGGTGATGTGTACAATGGAATAAAAGGCAAACTAAGCAAAAAAAGGGTTAGGCTCAATATGATGCAAAAAGATACAGGAAAATCAAAGCTGGATTAATATTACTTAGAAAAAAATATTAAACTAATAAGAACAGAGGTAACACTTGATTAAAGAAATAATGTTGCTGTTTGTCTTTCGGCTTTTCCCAGTTAGGGGTCGCCACAGCAAACTCCTGTCCACTAATGATTGGCAGTAGATTTTCACGAACGCCGAGGTGCCAGGTCGACGTTCAACCTTCAGTGAAGGCACGCCCATTTACACATATCTTTCAAATGCCCACCCAACCACAGGGAGGACATGCAGACTCCACACAGAAGGCACTCCCCGCTGTTAAAGAAATAATAATGAAAACAAAAATGAAAATTCACAGAGAATGTAGTAAACGAGTTAAATATTAGAGAAGGAGCTATATAGAGACTGAGAGATATTTAGAGAAAAGGGGTAAGAAAAAAAAGAAATTAAGGATGGTCACAGAAACTTCAACTTAAGGAGAGTGAGAATGGAGTTTGTGGAAATGAAACACTGATTATACACAATTTAAAAGCTGAACATGATACATAGAGGGAGAAGGGAAGGCAGCTTTAATCTCCCTGTCAATTGCTCAAAAAGTATATATTGATTTGCCTTAGAAAATAAGACAGTTACTAAAATTTCTTTTTGAAACAATGATGCAGTAACAAGTATAATTAGAAAATATTAGAAAATATCATATGGATTAAAAAAACAAAACACAACTCAAGTGGTGCAATACATTGGAAAAAAAGAGTTAATGTTAACTAAGGTTTTAAATCATAAACTGAAAGATAAAGAGTTAATGCAATTCATTAAACAATTTGGCATTCTTAACTTTCAGGAAGCGTGGATAACTGATGAATTACCACTTTCCATAGAAAATGATGAATATTATGAAATTTCCACCCATAAGAATAAAGGCTTTGGTCATACAACAGACAAGTTTGTGACATTAAGATAAAAAAAATAATGTCTATTCAAGGTTACTAAAAAAAAGCTAAACATATTTAAGTTGAAAAAGTCAAAGATTATGATTATTAAGTGTCTATATTCCTCTGAGAGAAAATGAAATACGACCATTAGGGGGGAAAGTATGGAAAAATATTCAGAGATATATCCTAACAGGGGGAAAAAAAGAATACATCTAGAACTTTTAAAGAATGTTATGCATGAAAAGGGATTTATCTAAACAGATCATGACATACTAGGTTTTGTGATGAATTATAATAGGAACTAATAACATTGATTGAGAAATATAATTTGATTACTTTAAAAGTTATGAATGCTAAGTTAACACATATTTCAAAAATGCTTAGTTGAATGTAGACTACTTCATATCTCTAATTTACTTACCATGTGAGTGGACTAGTCTAATAATGTTTTTCATCTCTCAGTAGCTGAGGTGAACACAAACCTATCATTTAGAAATATAAATCAGAGTAGGTAGTAATCATTTGCAATTGACCCAATAATTCATGTAGGAGGAAAAAACTTAGAGTCCTAAATAACTTAATCAGAAAACATAAGAAGAACAGATCTCTCATCTGAATAAATGACCAAAAATAAGTAAAATGATAGATGAGAGTTAAAAGAGAAACATTATATTGGCAAACAATTACTCATAAGCGGGATGAGGAAACTAATATAAATGGAAGTGCTCCAACAATGTGAATTGTTTAAGAATGGAAAGAAAATGCATAAATGCCAATAAAAAAAAAGATAGTTTATCGAATTAGTTAGGAACACATTTTTGGCAATATTCTCTAAGAAAAGTTGGAGGCTTTTGAAACTGATGGCTGAAAGTATAGATTAGAAAGATTTTGCTGGAAATTACTGCATCGGTGTAAAGAGATGACTTAAATATTACAAAGAAAAATTCTGTAAGGAAGATAAAAGCAATACTTTGAAAATTCAGATTCTCTTGAGAGATCAGAGTTTGCTAAGGATGAAACAATAGAATTTATATAACATTAAATTCAAAAAATAACAGAAACGATCCAAGCAGAAGCCAGATAATGCACGGACTATTTATTCAACGTAAGCGCTTTCGGTCGAGGTAATACCCCAACCTTCTTCAGACATACACAATTTGAGCAACCCTTCTGCCTTCTTTAAATATATCTCTTAATTGGATAATATCACCTAATTAATGAAATGATTTAACAAATGCTCTTGCCAGGCATATACGTGATGAACCCGACCATTTCTTTCTATTTTCTGTCATTCAACAAATTAATATAAGTACCAGAGGGGGTCCATGGCAACTTTGGTTGGAGGAGCAAGATTTATTATGGCAAATTAGAACGTCGGCTCACATTCCTCCAGGATTGAATGAGTATGCATCAATAAAAAGCATACTGAAAATTAAAGCATTAAATAGATGATAATAGTTATATTTGGGCTGACTATACATAGTTTATGTGTAAATAAATAAATTAATATTTTATAGACACTTGACATATACAAATGTCTAGTGATGTTTTAACATTGTGTTTTTAAAAAAATGGTTCATGTGAAATAGTTTCATTTGAAGTAATTTTAAAAAAAACTTGTGCATTGGTGAACTTTTATGTCAGTTCTTGTTTTGTGTTGCCCGGGGTTATTTTGCTAGGCCATGATAAGTATTTAGCACTAGTATGCAGGTAGAATATTTCATTATATAAGTTAGTGGAAATTAAATATTACCAATTTTTTACATAATGTTTTACATAATGTTTTACATAAGGTTATAAATGTGTGTGTATAATATCAGTTTATTATATATATTTTTTATGTGTAAAGTGCATAGTTGTAATATATAATTAATCAATATGCAGATATATATATATATATAAATATTGGCATTATTTGTATTGTCAGTTTATGTGGGGGAAAATTGCTGCTTTCTTGTAAACACAATTAATGACTTAATTATTGTTTAATTAGGTGATATTATCCAATTAAGAGATATATTTAAAGAAGGCAGAAGGGTTGTTCAAATTGTGTATGTCTGAAGAAGGTTGGGGTATTACCTCGACCAAAAGCGCTTATGTTGAATAAACAGTCCGTGCATTATCTGGCTTCTGCTTGGATCGTTTCTGTTATTTTTTGAATTTAGTTTTTGGTTTGTTTAACGTTTTACGAATTTATATAACAGATAATGCTCCAATTATGCTTGCATAATTGTAAATGAGTTATAAAATATTAATAAAGTTAGTTGGAGGGTGAATGGGTACACACATGCCGAACGTGTTTTGTTTCATCTTACTGCAGCTTGCTTCAACAGACAGTTTAAAATTAAGAATAATTTATAATCAAGTTTGCAACTTGTAAAAGAAGTGTGTGCTTTAATTTATATAGGCTGCAATACTTCTTAAAATAATGATAGCTGCTTTGTGCCAAATTCCCCCATGATGATTATTAAACTTTCCTTTCTCTCTACTAACTGATTTCTTAACTACCGACTCCAACTAAATCCTCACTCTCCCTCAATGTACCACTACTTATTGATTTCAGTCCAAATGTTAAATGTCAACATTCATTTTCCCTTGTGTTCCTTTGTATTTCTGTCTACTTCAACCTTATGAAAACGTGAACTCTTCTCTCCTTCTTTTCTTCCTACAGATACAAATTGTATCATGTAAGGTTAACATTAATCCATTACAGCAAATTATGTATGCAAAAATCTAATTGTAGCCAAGATTAAAATATTATATACAATGTGAAAAATTAAAATATACTGTATAATGTCTATGTATGTGAATACTGGAGGTTCTCTCCTCAGGCCTCCACTGAATAACCTTTTCTAAGACCCTTAAATTTATCCCAGTTCAGCTTTCCCAGTCAACAAAAATATTAGCTTGTGATTATTGGCTAATTACCTTCTTTATTTTTATTCAGTCTTGTGGGGCTTTCTTATGTCCTCCTGATGACAGTGAGATGGGAAATGTGGGTTTGCAGTCTGCCTCCTTCACTGAAGACATTATGGTGAGCAGACAGTCTCGATCCTATCTAAGTCATCAGAAGAAACCACAGCTGCAAATATCCGGAATATTAAAGATGTAGTGGCCAATCATGGTGTGCAGTTAGCAAAGTTTCACAGGTCTTTACAAAGTAACACAATGAATTACTTGAACAAAAGTCAGTTGTAACTAATCACTCTCAGGCTATACAAAGATTATAGGTGACAGCTCAGGCCCTGGAAAATAAAATGGATGTAGAGAGAGAGCCTTGATTGTCATAACAGGGTTAGAATTATTGGCTTACTTGAGTTCATTACAGGCAGTGACCCAATGGGATGTATTGAAATTGAGCTATAAAATTTGGTGGCGACTCCCAGGAGCCAGTAACTGAAAGGACACATTCATTAAATCATAGAAAAAAGGTGAGTAATCTACCCATGTACTTAATTGTTAAATGTTTGGACTACAATAGCAGAGAGCTGGCTCTTAGGAAGGCAGGACTGAGATTGGCCAAAAGATTGCTTGGTCTGGCATACTGTCAGATTTGCCTTGATTATAACACTGAATTATATATGAAAAAGGAAGCCATGGCAGTTTTTTCTTATGACATTACAGAGAACTCAGGTATACAGTGCAATTATATTTTCCTGTGCTACTGGTTCTAAACCAGGGCACAGTGTCTTACTCAACTCTTTTATTGAACGGTTGACATTTCTTAGTAACAGATTTGGAATGGTAGGTCATTTATATGCAAAAATAAGTAAACCAGCTTCTATTGTTACTGGAGAAAGTATGATTATATAACTATGTCATCTTCTAGCCCTGGTCAGCTGAAGTCTCCTACAAAATCATCTGAGTTTAAAAAAGCTAAAGTTTCTGGGGCAGCTGTTAGTGTCATCTAAAAGATTGCACTCAGCTATCAAGGCTTGTTCATTTCAGCAGTAGTAACCTATAATAGATAAAACATGCTTATGGTGGCTGAATCTCCACAGGAAAAGATAGGTGAATTTGGAACTGATATCAAGCCAGTGGAAATAATGGCTCTTGAAGCTAACTGGGCAAAATCAGAGGTCTTAGGGGATAAAGTATGCATCCAGTTTAGTGGCATAACATGACTTTGGACTGAAGAATCAGTTATTTGATGGAGTATTAGGCTTCTTCCCTTTTTCCTTGTAAGGAAGTGCTGGGAGGATCATCAAACACAGGAGACCCAAATGCAATACTTTCAGCTTTGGTATGTGCATATGCTGGAGGGGTTTATACTCCTAGGACATTTCTTTGGACCAAATGATGATGACACTGGTCCACTGTCTAAATTTTCCAAAATGATTCAAGACACATATATGGACAGAGATTATGATTTTTTTTTTTTTGGGGGGGGGGTTAAGAAGGATATGGTTCCAAAATAACTCTTCTTCTATTAGGGTGTAATTACTAAAGTGACCTTTCCTATGAAGACTATGTTGGCTAAAGTCATTATGTTACCTAAGCCTAACAGGGATCTTTTTAGTGCAACTAATTATAGACCCTTCTTCCACTTACAGATTGAAATAAAAATCTTTGCGAGTGAGCATTTTACCACAATTGGAGCCACTGAACCATCAAGGGTTAATTAAAGTATAAGGGGAAGTCAAGAATTTGTCATGTTATGGCTTAGTGCCCAGGCACAGGGTATTAGGGAGAACAGCAAAAGGTATCATTGATGGCTGAATTTAATAAGGCATTTAAGTCTTTCAGATGGTCATTCTTGCTGACAATTGTGAGAAAGATGAGTTTTCCTAACAGATATATTCAACTCTGTCAGAGTTTGCATAATAAACTGCTGATGGAAATTTTTTGTAATGATCTGTCTGATAGTTTTGAGTTAATAAGGGTTACTCATAGCAGGATGCCCTCCGACTCCATTATTGCTTGGCTTGATGGCTTAGTGGCAAACTACACACTGAGGAAATATTGTATGAGAGAAGATGTCAGTGTTCCAGAAGGGCGGTTTGAATTATCCTTCTTGTTTCTTGATGACTGATTTGATTAAGGAATCCCAATATAAGGCCACAGCCTTTGCTCAATTTGCTAAATTCTCCGAGTTAATGGATAATATGACAAAATATCAAGTTTCACCTCTCTATAAATATATATTTTGAGAATTCCATCAAGTAGCTAAACATTCCCTTTCCATTGGTTGAAGATGCAGTATTAGAGGGAATTAGAACATCTATTCCTTTTGAAAACATTGTGGAGCTAAATTTAATTTATGATCTTCAACATATCAGACTTAATTTAGTAGAATGGAGCAACAGTTTCTTCCTTTCTTGAGCAGTATTCAAATTGTCAAAGTCATGATTCTACCAAAAATTATCTTTATAATGAGACATCTCCTCCAGGCTACCTTTTCTAAGACCCTTAAAAAAACTTCCACAGACTGTTATTACTTTTTATATGGAATGCCAGAGCCCCTAGAGTTAGTAGGAAAAGGTTTGTTCTTAATAAAGGGGGTTGTATCTTCCTATGTTTACACATAACAGGGGCAAAAGGACATTGGAATATGAAACTTCTGCTGATATACAAAAATGAGCCATCAAAAAGGATTAGTACTCTCAACAAGGTCTGAGGCCCAGGCAGAATGAATCTGTGGAATGAAAATAGGGGCTGGGAGTCCATAAAGAAGATACAAACTCTTACTTATCATGGAGCCTAAACTATGAGGTCACCCATTAATTGGGATTGATGGTAAGAGTTTGCTTCTGAGATAGATATTAACAGGAATTTTAACAGGGAAGGATATTTGAGAGACTGCTAATATTAGGTGCTGCAGTTCAATATTTTAAGGCAAAGTTATGACTTACTAGACGTTCACTGGTGGCAATACTTACAATTGCAGTAAGTTGTTAATATGAGGACATTTAAAAGAAAGTCATGATTAGAACATCTTGGGATGACATCAAAAGAGAAAAATGGGGTTAGGGACATATGGAAAAATAGTGGGGTTAGGGACATATGGAAAAACAGTGAGTATCAAGCCTTTGTATGAATTTATGGTGAAAAACACTGTGTATTTATTAGACTATTACATATGTAAATGGGAAGAGATGAGGAAGACTCTATTTTTCAGAGGCAGAAAATGGTGGAATTGCCCTTGTATTATTATCTACAAACATACCCGGAAGTTGTCAAACTTTACAGTTCAAAAGTTAATATATATGTGAAAAAGATGTTGGGAGATAGCAGAGAAAACTGGCAGTGTTCACGTGGGCTGCTAACTACATTCATAAGGTGTGGCACTGTCGCAAGGTCATTAATACTTGGTCACATACCAGTCAATGAATATCCTATGCTGCAAGAACTACTTTCTCTATTGACACATATTAAGTTTTGGTTATTATGTATTGTACATAATAATTTGGATCTTACCACAGTCACTACTATTGAGTTAGATGTGTGGTAGCTGTTATTCTGTCAATTATTCACAGAGCATGGAAATCTGTTTCTAATGACTAGACTTCCCTAGTTCACAGACTGAACTAGATGCTCAGACTATGGAATAGGTCAAGCTTTGATGTGACTCTTTGGCAGGAATATTGGTCTATTTTGCTATTCTACCCAGACAGAGTTGAATAATAAAAACTCTTACTAGGTGTATCTGATTTCATTAGGCTGATTATAGATAATTCTCCTGTTTTATTTTTTTTCAGCATTTTTTATACTTTATTTAAACTAGATTGTACATCTATGGGCTGCATAAGTACATTTAAAAAGTCAATAAATTCATTAACTTGGGTATTTGTATGCTGGTCATCATTCTGATCTAAATGGATTTTATATTCCATTTCCATTTTTCTTCTCACTGATTTGATAATCTTGGTTTATTCTTGTTTATACATTGATTGGTGTGTTAAACATGCATCTTATACTCTGGATAAAGTGTGAAAAAATAAACAAAGTCAGTTGGGCAGAATATTAAGTAAAACAAGCAGAATATCCTATACATCTGGAGTCTGCCTAAGAAATAGAAGCATATTTCCATAATTTCAAGAAAGGGGACTATAAACATTTGAGTTCATATCAAAGCAGCACCTCTACACCTCTTAATATCTTTCATTCTTAATTCTACAACATCTGAAGATTGAAATTGAATAGATAAAGCTAACTCAGTTTCAATTTGCATGTACTGAAAATTGATCAGGATATCAGATTTGCTATTTATTAGATTATCTCATTGAGAAATACATACATATGAGAAAAAAAATAAATTGCTTGCTGTGTTTTTAGATCTTGAATCTGCCATTGTCAATAACAATAGGAAAAATGTCTGTCAAGTAATGAAGAAAAACTGCTATTCAGAATATCTAAATTTGCATTTTAAAAGACATGCATGCAAATTAACAAAAATAAAGGAGACAAAAGGGAAATATACAAATTGGCATGCACTTAAAATGGTGTAAGGGATGTAATCCTGCACTGGGTCCCTTCTTGATTTACATTAATGATGCATTAAAGAGAGTTAAAAATAAAGGAAATAAATATATCTGCAGAATTTTGGATTAAAGAAATGCTCTGTTTTGCCATATGCATTGCTATTGATAGCTACATCTCTGTGTTCTACAAATTAAGTTACCAAAAATGGAATCAGTATGAGAAACATAGTTTAGGGGTTAATGTTAATTTTTTTTTTTAATTCTATGACAAAGAAATATTCTGTACATGTAAATAAAATTTAGCTGGAAGCAGCCAAAAGTTATAAATAGACTGGTCAAATAAATGCAGAAACTGCACACTCAATATATTGAAATCAGGAAGCAAGAATGAAATGAATGTGATGGACTTGCTAAACAAAATGCAGGCAAGGTATCAAGCAATTCCCTTATTAACTGCCATTAAGGTTTAGTTTAAAACTTTCATAACATATGGAGAAGGGATGTGGTATCAGGTCAAAAAGGGCCCAACTTTTACAACAAGTTTAAACCTTTCCCATAAAGCTGTACAACATGTTTGAGTCATTTCATGCAACATATTTAAAGGAAGATATTTCTCTTATGGGAAAGCACCGAAACAAAGTACATGTCCAGTAATTTCAATGACCACAATGCCATGGTCTAATAATGTGTTGATGAAGCAGAAGCAGACACACAGAGAGAAATATGGCGAAAGAATAAAATTACCCGTGATAATCTACAAAATTGCAGGAAGGACTCTGAAAAGACATGGGCTAGCCTATTTGAAAGTTATTTTGAAAAAAATTAGAGTATTAAGTAATTTGCATGCCACATTAAAGAGTTACTTAAAATAATACAGAGAGAGAGAGCGAGAAATATTCAGAAATAATCAGGGAAAGTAAATATTCCTGCCTTAATTCAAGAAAATTAATTATGGTAAATAATGTAGAATGTTTGGGAGTTGCCACAGATCTGAAATGGTTAGTGTTGTGTGACTATATTGGAAGTCTTTGTTTAATGTTTGCATGATTATGTTATTTCTGTTCTCTTGCTCACTTTTATTGCTGCTTGTTTTACTTTAGATGTGTTTTAGTTACTTATTTTTTATTTTAAATATGATTAAAGTTGTTTTTTTTTTCTTGAAGTGTGAAAAGTATTTTGCTTAGGTTCATAGGTTCAAAGGTGTGTACTAGGCTAATGGCCCTGGAGCCTTTACAAGCCTAGCCCTGCTTTACAAGCCTAGCCCACAGAATCATCAGCGAATGTTAGTTTTCCATTGCCTAACTGCAAAGGGCTTATGTCTGGCTGATTTTTTTGAGGAGTTGAGGGATAGAATCTTTTACTTAAGGTAAGCAGAAAGGGAAAAGGTTTTACTCTTTGAGAGCTGCTTTGTGAGCGGAGCTAAGAGGCAGCATTTTTATTTAGGGTTAGCAGAACAGGAAACAGTTTTAATCTTTGTTAGCTCCCATTGATTTGTGACTGCTGCTGTTGTGCTATTTTGGAATTTGTCACTTAAGATTTTCACACCTGCATTATTTCTATCCATTTACTCTTTTATTGCAGCTTTACTTTAAATTTGGTTCATTTTAATTTTTAATGGACTTTTACAAGATGATGGTGAGGGGCAAGTAGCAAAGCTTAGTTATTCATTCTCTGACTATAAAGGGATTAAAAGTCTAGCTGATTTTTCAAGGAGCTAAGAAGAAGAATGTTTATTGAAGGTAAGCAGAAAAGGAAAATGTTTTACTCTTGAGAGCTGTCACTGATGTGTGGCTGCTGCTGTTGAATGATTATTTCAACCCAGCCTCACCTTGTATTTTTAAACTCAGTGGTTCTTGAGTGCCACTGTACATTTGACTTTGGAAGCCATTCGCAGTCTCATTTCATCTGTCCATACTATTGAGCATTAGAATAGGCCAGTGAGAGTAAGCTAAAGCTTCAGCTACCCTATTTTATATCTTCTTACCCATCTAATACACACAACAATACTTGGAGTATTACCACTTTTTTCATTTTGCTTTTATAATCTGCAATGTTTAGGGAAGACTATCAACCTTTGGAAATCCTACAAAACATGTTTCAGGAAGTGGCTTTAGATTTGTGTTTCTGTTTTGGCCCTGGTGAGAAAAGGAGCAGAGAGCATTATATCCTAGCATTGCTAGAGATTACCACTGGAAAGCATGGAGACTGCTTTTTTAGGATCCAGCTTGAGATTTGTGCTACTATATTCTCCTGGACAGAGAAGGAACACAGACAATGATTCTTAGCCATCTCTGATTGGACATTGCATACAGTATTTCCTGCATTGGCTTGTTGCTATTTTCATGGGAAACTCTTCAGTTTTAATTTTGAACGGATCTGCAGTATATGCTATGCAGGGGATCAATCACAAAACTATTACAAGCCTACAGATCTTTGCAATATTTGTTACGAAACTGCTGATCAAAAAGCCTGCCACCTGCTTGTCAGGTGCCAGCTTGGGATTAGGTCTACTGTTTTCATTCTCATGACAGGAGGAGCAAAAGATATTGAATCTTTGTTGAATGTAACTGCAATGAGATCAGCATTAGTAGCAACCAGGTAATAAGTCAGTAGGGGAATCACTATAATTTATCATTCTTTTTTAATTTAATTCTGTCTTTTCATGAATTACTGACAGATTAGCCACCATCTAACCTAACTTCAGAGTATCACTTTAAATACTTTATAAATTTTCAAGATCTTTTATAGCAGTCTCCCTCCAACCTAAGTACTATGACCACTCAAGTTCTCCGTTCTCTGGCAACAAGGCTCAACAGTCTGCTCTCGCCATATCTTCACCCAGTCTGATTGTATTACATGTTTAAGGCAGTATAGCAACTGTTTTATGCTTATAGACTGTTCACAACTTTCACTAACTGATAATGAAACCTGCAAGATGATATTTAAGAAATATGGAGGTGAACCTCTCATCAGCCCCCTGTGAGTAAACCTCATACCTCAACACCACCACATATATTACAATAATCCACTAAGTTCAAAATTTACATTAGGATATTAAAGTACAAATTGCTTGCTAGAACAAACTCTACAAGGTCCCAGCCTCCAGTTTACAAGGCAACACGTAACCCTTCTTCACTCACACATACTGCAATCTACATATCACTCTCTACTTACCAGAAAAGCATGTCTAAGCCCATTAAGCTTGGTTTTATATAGGCAAATGTTTTAATCATAGCTTGCTCCATACTGAGGCATACAAACTCCACACTCACCAGAGTGAACAAGACTAAGATGATTGTAAGCTGGTTGTCCAGTCCAGTATCTTCAATATTACAACAGCTCTATGAAGTTCTCTTCAGAGAAATTATGATTACAGTCTAGTGGTAGGCCATGTGGGACTGAATGACCTGAGGTACTCCATCCAGAGGGACATGTAGAGAGACAAGATGGGGGCACATATAAGAAGCAGGAAAGACATTGGTCTTGAGTAGTATCCTATCTTCACAAAAAATGGTATCTATATAGCAAGACAAGATAATTGGCTTTAACAATTGGCTAAGTAGTTGATGTCATTCTGTGGGAACCAGTATGGGTTGGCATGGGATGAAATGGCAAATAGGACTTCCTGTTTTACCAGGGACAGCTTAAGCCTCACATATCAGGGCTTCTGCATAATGGATAAAGGATTTGCTACCTCTGTTGTGCTTATTTTTTTAAGCAGACAGCCCTTCTAGACATTTTTAAATAGCAAATTCAAATTGAAATTCAGACATCATGGTCACACTGCTTACTACTAAAAATAGAAAGTTGCCAACACTTGCAACTCAGACACATTCATATATGTGTAGTTACTGAAACATGGAGTCAAAGTAGTGACAATAGTCTCTCTATACTAGGGAATAGCACCCATCATGCCTTCGGGCCCTTGTGTAGCTGCGGAGGAATAAATATATTTGTTAGACCAGCACCACCTCACATTAAATTATCCACAACCCAAACTTGCAGCTCCTGGAGACCTAAATCACTCTTAACAAGTCCAACTATTATTTCATTGCTAGGTGCAGATGCCTAATGATATAACCCAATGATCATGGAAATTACCTTATATATAACCTTTATACCCCTATGCCTGCCAATGATCAAGCCTCCACAACAATTCCCTACTCTTTCCCTGTAAAGTCAACAGTAGCTGAGGTTCTTTTGTTTCTGCTAGCCTTGTGCTGATCTTGTCCTGTCAGAGGTGAGAGCTACAAGCACCTATTTCCTTGGGTATAAACTTTCCTTAAGTAAAACTACACAGTAATGGGGCAATTAATGAAATAGCCATGATGGAATAGTTTTGTAAATATGGCCCTGACTCTCCTCTTGTTGGTGATGTAAGCATCCACATCGCTGCAGGTATCACTTATATCATGCTATTTTACAATGCACCTTCCCACACAAGTTCATGAATGGGCTACTGTCACTAGTTTAGGGGGCCTCTCCCATACTAGGGTTGCCACCTTTTCAAATGCCCAAAGTGGGACATTTTCGGTACAAATATCAGATTTTGCAGGCCGAAATATACCCACGGCCAGTACAAAGTACAGAGCTTGAATTTTTTTGCCTAAATAAAAGCTTATTCTTGCAGCATTTTAGTTGCTTATTCTGCTTCTTATAACATTTTTGTGTTTCAGATACAGAATAACTGTTTTATGCAACTATTACATAAAATAAAGGAAATAAGTTTGTCCTAAAATCTCAGGACATTTGCCATTTTTATAATTGTTTTGCAGAACACAACTGCCCAAAGAGGGACTGACCCTCGCAAAGTGGGACAGGTGGTAACCGTATCCCATACCCCACCTTGTTGTGTGGAATCATTTGGTCATGGCATTCTTGCCACAGCCTTGAGGGATAAACTTCACAGGATGAGAGTCGTTATATCCCTCAAGCCCAGTGGCATGCCAGCAAAAAGCACCATCTTTCCTGCCTCTCCAGCTCTTCCAGCACCCAAGTCAAGGTCAAGTCATCTGGGTCATAGTTAGGGTTCTCTTCACCTTTACCAGAGAGTCAGGTCTTCTAATACCCATTTCTGATTCCCACATAGCTATACTGTCTATCACTACTAGTATCCTGCCATCCTCTTTGGAGGTTTGCAATACCATACACCTAACAACCTCTGTCTGTGCCCTTGAACCCTTCCTGTCAACCTCAAAATCCAAGAAATGTGGACAAAGCCAAAAATAGTGGGGCAAATGACCAAAATCAAAGACCAAAATGTTATGAGAAACTGAAAAAATATGAAGCAAAAATCTGGACATGCCTTTTTCACTGATTGATTTCTAACTCAGGACTACCTATGATGCCACACCTTCATCTCCATTTTTTTTCCTACCAGATTTATAACTTCACCAGTACCTTTCACGTTGTTTGCAATCTCCTGGCCTTTTCACTCTGCTCATTAATCCTCAGGGTACCGCTCATCCTTAATTTCAGCTTAACTGCTAACCTGATGTTTGACCCTTTTCACTAATCATGTCCTGCTCTACCTTCTGTAGACATTCAACATAACCACAACACTCTTCCCTATTTAATAATTTATACTTACTAAACACAGAGAAAAAAAATTGGATTTTCCTCCTACTGTCATACAAAGACCTTGTGATAACAATCCATAGTTAAATGAGGAAATTCAGAGGAATAGCTGAATGCTTGTTGATTAGCGTTATATATCCTCTTCAATCAGTTATCATAAAAAGTGTTTTGAGATCTCATTAATTGGGTCTACCTGATAATGCCGAAACTGCAAAACGCCAATGACGAGAACACCGACACCAGAAGATCAACAACGGAGATGATCGACAGTTGAAAACCCCGACGCTGAGAACGCTGACATGTTAAGGTAAGTGTGGGGTTAGGGTTAGCGGCAGATTAACTGAGTTAGGGTTAGGGCGTGGGTTAGGTGAGTGTGAGATAGTAACAGACTGTAGGGTTAGGGGCAGGTTAAGTGAGTTAAGGTTAGGGCGCGGGTTAGGTGAGTGTGCGATAGTGGCGGACCTTAGGGTTAGGGTTTGGGTTAAGGTTAGTGCATAGATAGTTATGTTTGTAAGGTTTAGTGTAGGTTTGTAAGGTTTTTGGTGTGCTTGTGTTGTGTGTGTGCTTTTTTGACAGGGGATTTGTTTTGTTTGTTGATTGTTGGGATTGTGGTTTGTCGGGCATGTGAAGTTTCGTGTTTTTGAACTTTCAGTTTTGTGGTGTCGGTGATTTCATTGTCAGTGTTTTTGCGTGTCGGTGTTATCAGGTAGACCCCATTAATTAAACTGCTACATCCTAAAAAGGTGTCATAGCAGTACCCATGTCATCAGCAAGCAAAGATGTTAGGGTGGTGTTTTGCCATTTATCAATGGAACTGATGCACATCAGAAAGATGCAAAAGTCCTACATGGCTCCATACAAATAATAATGTTGCTATTGTACGTATGGCTTGTCATTTATCAGATGCACCCGGATATAAATGCACCCGGATATAATATATATAGATCTGACCGTATAGCAAAGAAGGGTGGGGGAATTACTATCCTATTTAAATCAAGTCTACAGATCACCACATATGACCTTAAACCACCTGTAGATTCTACTGCTGAAATTCTTATTTCCAAACTTCAACTCAACACTTTCAAATCCATTTATATTATCTGTATTTATCTACCTCCTGGCAATAACAATACCACCATAGAAGATACCCTCTGCTGGCTATCACTAAACCTGCCCCAAGAAACCGTTATCCTAGGTGATTTTAACACAGATTGGAACAGCTGTTGCAGCAGCCAACCTACCACCCTCATTAACCTATTTGGTTTCTCTCAAATCATTACCTCCCCTACCAGGATAAACAAGCCCAATAAGAAAGAGAGTACCTTGGATTGGATACTCATAAAAAACATCCCCACATATATGAATCTGGAACCCTCCCTGATGATATTAGTGACCACTCACTTACCTACATTATCAGGCATAAAACCAATGCCACCATTCCACCCACTGTCAAGTCCATTAGATCCAAGAAAAACTTTAACCCTGACCTCTTCCAAAGTGAACTAAGAGCATGCAATTGGTCTCCCTTAAGACACCTCCCATTGGAGGAAGCTGTCAAATACTTTAATTCCAAATTCCTCACCATCCTAGATAACCATGCACCAAACCACTCTATTAGAATCAAAACTAAATCTGCCCCATGGCTGTCAAAAGAAACCAAACAAAAAATCCACCTTAGAAATAAATACTGGTCCAAATGGTGTATGACTAAAAACTCGGCTGACCATCAAAACTTTAGACAACTGAGAAATGAAACTAAGAAAGCTATACTGTCTGATAAAAGAAACTACTACTTACAGTTCCAGCAAACTAAACATAATAACCCACAAAAATTCTGGGCAAGTATTAACCAACTATTACACCCAGGTCACTCCATTACACCTAACCCACAAGGTACAGACCAGGAGAACCCAAAGCACACTGCCAATGCCTTTAATACTTTTTTCACTGAGGCCATTCAATCACTTGCCAGTCACCTATCACCTAATAATTTCACTTTACCTATCTCTAACACAACTCCACCCCCTCCTTTTCTCTTCCAACCCGTCCCTACAACATATATTCTTTCCCTTATCCAAAAACTTAAACCTTGCTCTCCTTCAGCAGATCAATTACTAGCTGAATATCTAAAGAAATCAGCCAAATCCATCGCCTATCCCATTTCCATTCTGATTAACAGAACCATTAGTGAAGGACACATCCCTAGCATCTGGAAAGTCTCCCATATTATCCCCCTTCATAAAGATGGAAAATCTACTGATTTCTCCAACTACTGTCCCATAGCCCTACTTTCACCTTTGGCAAAACTAATGGAAAAATGCATCCATAAGCAACTGCTAGACCACCTAATCCAAAATAACTTACTTTCCAGCTGTCAACATGGTTTCAGACCATCCCACAGCACTACTACTGCCATCCTTTCCTTTACTGACTGTATTAACAAAAACCGAAATGCCAATATGCTCTCCTCAGCACTATTTATCGATCTGTCCAAGGCATTTGATATGGTTAATCACCAAATACTTATAAATATCTTCAAATCCCTCTCACTAGATACACTCACTATTAAATGGTTCCAATCCTATTTAGATAACAGACAACAGGCAGTACTGTGGCACAACACTCTATCTACCCACCTGCCCATTAACATTGGTGTCCCTCAAGGGTCCATATTAGGTCCTCTTCTTTTCTCCATATTTATCAATGACCTTCATCTAGCAATCCCCCAAGCTACATGTGTTCAGTACGCTGATGATTTTACACTTATATGTACAGCCACATCAACTTCTAAACTTCACTCCCTTACCCAAGAAGTATTTAATACAGTAGAACAATGGTTTACACAACATTGCCTTCTGTTGAACCCCAAAAAAACAAAACTCCTCCTTTTCAGTCCCACTCGTAAGACCGTCCGAATAGATTTCTCAGTAATATCCACACATGGTACTCCCATATCACCTGACCCAACTACTAAACTACTTGGTATTACCATAGACAACAATCTTAACTTTGACACCCATATCAACAATACTATAAAAACCGTCAATAAAAAGCTAGGTTCTCTCTACAGAATCAAACCATTCCTTTCACCAACAGTCAGAAAAGCTATTGCTTACACCCATCTAATCTCTACACTCCTCTATGCCTCACCCATATTTAATAATTTATCTAAAATAACCTCGCCAAACTGGATATCTCCTACAATAACATTGCCAGGTTTGCTACTGGCAACCCATTCAGAACCCACCACTGCTATAATCTTAAGCAGCTTGCATGGCTAGAAATTCAGAATCTGCTTAAATTCCACCAACTAACCATTGCCCATAAGACTCTTTACCAACCTTCCAGTACTCCTATATTAACTAACCTCATCTATTCCTATAAGAATCTGAAATCCTTGCGCTCATCACACAAACTTCTTGTAAACATCTCTAAATCTAATAACAAGGCTGGAGACTCTTTTCAGCAACACTGTTGGAAAATCCTGGAACCTTCTCCCCAGTGAATTTTCTTCAGTTTCCTCCACATCTCTTTTCAAAAACAAACTGAAACTTTTCCTAAGAACACACTGGCTATGCCCCTGTACTAAACCTGACTGATCAGTTTTCTACTTTTTCTATTCATAACAGGTACTGCCTACCCACTACTTCCCTATAACTAGCTCTACCTTCCTTCTTGCCACTTTACCTTTTTGCTATTCCTTACCCTTCTGTTCATGCCCTAAGCTTACTCTTAGTGTGGAAATTCTTTAATATATATAAAAGACACACTTATGCCTCTTTTATTTTGACTTCCTGTAGTCTATCTGCAATTTGAACTGTACCTGCCTACTGCACTGCAAAGTATTTCTGTCCTCTCTGTAATTTTGTCCACTGTATCTGCCTTTGGCACTGTGATGTATTTCTGTCCTCTTTGATTTTTCCAGCCTAACTTCTAATACTCTCTGTAAATATAAAGGTTTTATTTTCCTCTTTTCCCAGACCTATTTCTCCCAGACAATAGTATAATATTTGACCTATTTTTAGTATTGTACTCGAATTTTAAAATGGGAGGTACTTAGACCTCTATGATAATTTATGTATTAACCTGTAACAACATTGTTTGTAAAGATGTTTTATTTTGCTATTTTTTTTTTTTTTTCTGCACGGAGCTTATCTCCCCGGGCCTCTGCTGAAAATGAACATGTATCCAGTTGGACTAGCCCGGTCAACAAATGTAAAATAAATAAATAAATGAGTGTGTGTGGTAACACCACATTGCTGCCAACAAGGAGTAGCAAAGTTCACAAATATATGCTCTTCTCATCACTGGCTTCATTAGAGAGAAAAATAGTCCTAGGAAACTAGGGCCTACAGTATGAGAGAGGCAGAAAGCATATTTATAATACACAGCCACCCCCACCCCCCACCCCACCCCCAGCAGTGGCACAGATATAGGTCAGATGGGAGACATACAGTTACTTAGCAATAAGCAGGATATTTCATAAACACACTTTTATTTCACAATGACAAGGAGGTTGCTATCAGGAACTGAAATAGCTGCTGTCATTAAAAGCTTTGATAAAGTCTTCGTCATGCCCAAGTAACTTATTTTCGGTATTTTATTTTTGTGCCTCAAACTACAGTATAATTATCTCTTTATATTGCATTACAGTGGTCATGCTGTTGTTATCAGATGCAGAACATGTTTTCTTTTTTTATATGACCAAAATGATTTCCAGCACATAACAAAAACTACTGAGCATGCATTTATCAACCAACTTATGAAACAGAATTTACTATCGTACCTAGCTTAGAGAGTACTTTCTACCCCAGAAAGTTCAGACTCTGCTTGGAGTTGGAAAATATGTTCTAATAGCACTTTGCCTAGGGTATAAACTGAACCCTGTTTTTTACTAAGAAACAGGTGCTGTGTAATTGATCACTCAACTTGTGCAATTGCCTCTGACTAAATAAAAACTTTGTAATTTGTTTTTGATTTTCAGATGGACTGATACTTGTCAGTGTAATGTTCATCATTTTAAAGGGCAGGCACACATTTTCCTCTAGTCAGCCGAATTAAAAAAAAAAAGCATGAAAGGTGCAGCTGAGCATTTTGCTGTCGCAAGCAAAACTAAATACTTGAATTTTAATTTACAGCTGCTCTTTTTTTGTTTTGTTTTTCTTACTTAAAAGTACAGAGAAGGGCTGGAAGTTTAACTTGTTACATGATTATTTGATTGTGTGGGCAAATATATTCTGATATATGAAATATAATTGTGTGGGTGTAGGGCAACCCACATCCTACAAAGCAACAGTGGCTTTATCACCTCCCTAAACTTAAACTTGACCTTCTGTGGGCATATTTTGCAGGCCTACAGAGTGAAGATTTTTATTTTATTATGTTTAATGACAATTATCTAACTGACTTGTATCATTCTTACTTACTCTGTATTTGACCCATTTCATCCCTGCTCTTTCTTATTAAATATGCTCAGTCTTTGACCAACATATCCTCCCTGAACCTCTGCTCCAGTTATTTATTTCTTGCCTTTCATAGTTTCACTGGCACTGAATTCCAGCCTTCATTGTACCATTTTCTACCACAGAAAGTTTCACTAAACAAAAGACGGCTTTAGAGAATGTAACCTCAAAAACCTATCAGACTGTAAAACTTTACCTTCATTCTCCCATTGTATATAAACCTTTCTTCTTTATAGATCACAGTGTTCACACTATGCATGTGAAGGTCTTTAGTCTTCCCTTACCCCAGAGAAGGAGAATAAAAAAGACTGCGGACTCTAACTCATGACCAATTGGTATATCAATCTACCTTGCTTATGAGAACTTACTCATAGATTGTCATCTCCTAACATCTTCAGCTGTGAAACATGCTAATACCACTGGACTCAGCTTCTTCCTAATGCACATCTGTCCCTGTACATACGGATGATGGAGGAAATGGTAGTACAACCTAGATGTCTGTTTCTTACCCCACATCTAAATATAACCCACCCCTACCCACTTTAAAAATTTAAAAACTGCTTTATGTACTGCACACTTATTTACAGACATCTTCCTTAAGACTAGTGCCACATCATGCTGTGCCCTCACTAACAATACACACAGCATCACAAGAAGAGAAGATTGCCATGCATTGTAGGTCAGAGCCAGAGCCAGCATTAGATGACTTAGGCAGCTGCCTAGGGTCCACTGGCCCAGGAGGGTGCTCACAACATTTAGTTTTAATAAAACAAAACAAAAAAAAGGCTTACATTTCCCTACTACTTTTTCTTTAAGGATGCACTCTCTCCATATTGTGTCTGCATGCATGCATCATACTGCTTTAGGAGTACAACCCGTGAGACGATTTCTGAAGCACAGTGGAGCAATTGGATCTTGTTGAAATTTAGGAACTGCCGCCACTTTAGAATTTGGAACCAGAGAGTGAGTTTGCAATAAATACAAGGATTAGAAGTTTGTTGCTTTAGACTTACTTCAGAACTATGAACTAGCACCAATAAACTAAACTTAAACTGAGAAAATCCACTGAAGCACTAGTCTCCAAACGGCAGCAATAGTTCCAACAACTTTATTCAAGTGAGGAATAAAACATAAAACGTGTAAAAAGTACTGACAAGTACTAAAAGCTGAGACTGGCAAATGAACAAAAACAGAACTGTAAAATAAACAAGTAAATGTTAAGCACTTTTCGTCCGGATCCTATCCGGACTTCTTCAGACAAGAAATCAATGTTAAACTGCAGTTTAAATAATCTCGCCATGTAGTACTAACCTATCAGATCCCAGTGTTCAAACTTTGAAAAATTTTAAAGACATATTTATTACCACTTGTTTGAGCGTAATTAAAAGGATAAAAGCTGTTTAAAATACAATGAAATAAAGTAACCACCACTAGTCTAAACATATTTTACATCAAATCCTAGATATAGAAATTGTTGTTTACAAGGATTTTTACAATACAGTAGTGATTTTGTATGTTAGAAGACAGGATGGTCAGAACTTTACAAGAACATAGTAGATAATTTATAATACCCTATGAACTAATGGGTGGTTGTTTAAAATTGATTTTTAATGCATAATATCAAATTCACACGCAATCAAGCACTTCATCAATTATATTATGCTTTATTGCTAATTGTCATTCACTTAACAGTAGATATCATTCAAAGTAGTTTTACTGGTTGCCGATTTAATTATTGACAATGTGTATTATATTGCTGGAAGGATTTGATGTAAAATACGTTTAGACTAGTGGTGGTTACTTTATTTCATTGTATTTTAAACAGCTTTTATCCTTTTAATTATGTTCAAACGAGCGGTAGTAAATATGTCTTTAAAATTTTTCAAAGTTTAAACACTGGGATCTGATAGGTTAGTACTACATGGCGAGGTTATTTAAACTGCAGTTTAACATTGATTTCTTGTCTGAAGAAGTCCGAATAGGATCCGGACAAAAAGTGCTTAACATTTACTTGTTTATTTTACAGTTCTGTTTTTGTTTGTTTGCCAGTCTCAGCTTTTAGTACTTGTCAGTACTTTTTAAACGTTTTATGTTTTATTCCTCACTTGAATAAAGTTGTTGGAACTATTGCTGCCATTTGGAGTCTAGTGCTTCAGTGGATTTTCTTACTTCAGAACTAATTACAAATTCCTTCAGTATTAGGTACCATGTGTTTGTGTGTGTAATTCCCTAGTTAAGGATGTCAGGTTAGCTAACTAACTTGTAGGCTCAATTCTTGTACCTTTGCTACAGGGGACACAAGCCTTAATCCTCTACACTAAATAGCAGACTGTATACTTGGTCATCACAGTTGATTAAATTGTTCTGAAATGGTTAATTTTGCAATTTATTGGGTCATACATTTTGTTTCACTGCTTAATCGAAAAATGTTCAAAACTGCACATGGGCATTTTCAATGAATGTAAGCTTCAAAGGAAGAGAAGTTTATTGTTGGTCATGTTGTCTGTTTTCAATGTGGAATGGTTTTATTAAACAAATGGCCATCAATGTTTGCAGTGTAAAATTTGAATGCAGTATTAATTGCGCAACAGATAACATACTTGCCTTTGGTGCAGAAGGTTATTGGTTCTATTCCCACAACATAAACTGCAGAAAAAAAAGTTCAAAATATCCAAAAGTAAAATAAGCAATAAACAGCAGGTAAAATAAATCCAAGTGTGGAAACATGGCAGTCACAATTCAAAATATCCAAAGGTAAAGCAGGCAGGAGGTAAAATAAATCCAAGTTTAATGCATATACAAACTGGTCCCTACTTTTGTCCCCCATTATTTATGGCTTTGCCCAGATTTCTTGCTCCAAGAGGTTCAGAGGTATGATGTACATGGATTGTTGAAACAGTAGTGTTCTTTAAGTGGAGGTTACGGAACTCCTGAGTGTGTCTTATCTTTGAAGGAGATGTTCATCTGAGACTTTGTCTGTCTGCATTGATGGTAGGTGTTGTAAGACCTTTAACATCCACCTGCGCTATTTAAAAGAGTAGGTGAAAGTTCCTCAATAGCCTCAAAAAATGTCACATTGTACAATAAATAACATCAAGCATCTCCCCTGAAAAGAGGCTAGTAACTTAGTGGGACTAACGTAGTCAACAAAGGATAAATTAAAAGTTTCAGATTAAATCCACATCTTTGTCTTTGTTTCAAAAGTAAAGAAAAAAATCCTAAGCACACTGATAGTTTTGAGCAAGGTTTATGTTAACAGGGGTGAGACACAAGTAACTGGACACTGGAATGGTTGCTGGGGGGGGGGTTGTTCCATTGCACTGCCTAGGACCCCATTTGACCATGATATGGCTCTATGCTTGGTATACAAATCCATGCACTCTATTTCCAACTACTGCTGTGGATACTTTTAACAAAATAAAAATCTGCTGTTTGTTTTCATTAGATCTGCATCCCAAGCCTGTCCTCAACATTCAGTCATAACATCTTCATAGAAGAAAAAATGAGGAACTTACAGTACTAGCCGTCTTTATAATCAATCATTTTCCACCAATATTAGCTTCTAACTCTTCTATGAGACCCCCCCCTTCTGCTACTTCATCCCTATACTATCTCACTTCTGAATCTCTGTTTTTCTCATACATGCAATACTTGACTAGTTACACTGCAGAGCTGTCATATTCTATGGGAGCTATTGCCTGCCTTCATCTATTTTTCTACTAATAAAAACTGCCTGCCACTCACATTAAAATGTATAATTACTCTATTATCCCCTCAATGTATAAGAACTGTATAGAAAGTACACTTGTGTAAAATCTTACCATAATAGTCCTTGCTTTCAATGCTGCAGTATTCTTAACAATATGGGATTCCTGCCACAGAAGCCTGACATCCGGACAGTTTTGCAAAGACTTCGGAATTTAAAAGGTATGTCGAACATCAACATATGCACCTGCATAACATAGAGCATAAACGTGACATTCAGACTTTCTGAGAACATAACTCATAGCCCCAGGAGGTGCAACAGTCCAAGGAACCCAAGAGGTAATGTGTACATCGTGGAAGGTAAAGAACTAGGAGGATGGGGGGAGGGAGGGAGTGAGTACTGCAGCAGTGAAGGCTAGGACATCTACCATTATGGTAAGATTTTGCACAACTTTACTATGTCCTTACATTCACTGCTGAAGTATTATTAACTATATGGGAGAGTGCCAAAGCTCAAGAGGAAATTAGGGAGGAGGAAGGGACAAAGAATTTGCTAAAAAACATGAAGAACTAAACTAGCAAAACCAGCCCTAGCTCTAGAGATATCATCCAAGTTGTAGTGCTTGGTAAAGGTATTCACAGAAATCCAGGTAGCTGCTTCAGAAACTGAATTAGTATCTAGGCCTTTGAAAAAAAAAACAGCAGAAGAAGCCATAGCTCTAGTTGAATGAGCCTTAATTGAAAAAGGAAGCTTATTGCTATGAAAAGTGTAACAAAGAATTCCAAGAAGAAATAATCTGCTTAGGCAGAGCAAGCCACAAAGATCTAGGATGAAAAGAAACAAATAACTGATCAGATTTTCTGACAACCCTGGTCATATCCAGATAAACTCTTAAGTTGCCTATGCATATGCAAAGTATGCAGCACCCTCTCACTGTCAGTTTTCAGAGAGGGGAAAAAAGTAGTTAGATTAATAGACTGATTAAGAGAAAGCTCATAAACCACCATTGGTTAATGTGCAAGGATACTCTGTCCTCATGAAAAATCAAAAATGGACGACAAGTCATAAAAGTCAGACACCCATCTGGTAGAAGTAAGCGCTAACAAAAGAACAGTCTTCCAGAAACAATGTTACAAGGAAGTTGAAGCAGCAGGCTCAAAGGGAGCCTGAGTCAACTTCTCCAAAACAAAATTAAGATCCCAGAGAGGAGGAACAGGCTTCCTGGGAAGTGTAATATTAAGGATGCCTTCAAGAAATTGTTTCACCTCAAATCTAACAGCTAAAGGAGGAGAAAAAGGCAAAGAAGCAGAGAAAGCTCATAGGTGGGCCTTACCAAACCAGAATTGAGCAACTCACACAAATAAGAGAGAACCAAAGAAACATCCACAGAGAGTGGGGCCAGGTCACAAGAAAGACACCAAAAAGAAAACCTCTTCCATTTGGATAAGTAGGATTGCCTAGTCATAGGTTACCTGGCTCCTGCAGGACTTATAGCACATCCTCAGAAAAAAGTCAGCTAAAACATGGGCAGGTGGGAATGGAAAAGAGACCCTTTGTCTTGTGTAATTAGATCCACCCTGTGAGGTAACTTGTGATGATTGCCCCTGGCTAGGTCCAGAAGAAGAGGGAACAAGTGCTGTTGTGACCAAAAGGTAGTCACCAACAAGATTTGTTGAATTTTGAACAGGACTTTTAAAGCCAAGAATACCTCCTCATAACTGAACCAAAAACAGCAATCTTAGAAAAGGGCATCTGCCGCATCATAACTACACTTGATAGAATAACGAATGACTTGAGAGAGCCCCTAGCAAGGAAAGAACCGAAGTTTTACCCTCAGAGTCTGGAAAATCAGGAATAAGTTGACAGGTCTGAGAAAGAAGAGACAACACATACCTAGACATATGGGTCTGATAATTAATATCCCTAAAAGCTAAGGTAGCAGAAGTGTAAACCTTTTTTTGCCCGGCCTGTCCATAGTTCTGCTGTCCATGTCGGAAGGCAATAACATGGGTGAAGGAAGCAAACTGAAATGGCTTATAACAGGCTATGGCTGCTAATGAAGGGTCAGCAGCAAGACATTTATATAAAAAAAAGAATAATCCACTGGAACCCTAAAAAACCTATCAGACTTCTTGGGAGTAGGGGGGAGAGAATCAGGCATCTGAGAGGCACTGGAGAAAGCTTCCAGTAAAGCAGTCAAGCCAGGAGGAATAGCCACAGGTTTAGGAGAGCCCAACTGCAACAACCCATAGTACGTTTTATGGATATCAGAGACCTGAGTACAATCCCACTTAAAAAAATCCTTCATCCTAGAGAGTGTGTCCCCAAAGGAAATTTCCCTCAAAGGAAAATCAAGGACTAATGCATTCCTTCTCCACTGATCCACAATCCAAAGGAGAAGGAATTTGAGTAGAATAAGTTAGGGATTCCTCAGCAGAATCTGACTCATCCTCAGAAGAATCCTGATCTCTAGGCCTTTTAAGAAGAGTAGAGGATCAAGGAGAAACAGGAACTGAAACTCCATGAGGAGGCTTTAAGGACATTATGGCAGAAAATGAAAATAACCCCTGAGTAAAAGCCTGCCACTCACTTTGTAGATCCCTAGAAGCAGAAAAACATGTTTAATTTTTTGTTTCTTTTTTAAGGACATGTCCTGAGAAGGCTCAGATCCAAGATGACAGCCAAGAAGTGCAGCAGGAACTTCTTCCCCAACAAGAAAATGATGAACTCCCCTAGGCTCTTCAGAAAAAAAATCAACAGTGGTTCCCTCTGAATGTCTGAGATGGATGCCTGCAAAGCCTCTTCTGATGTGCTGCCAGCTGGATTCTCATCAGCTTCCAACATGGCTGCAGCCAAAAATACCGACAATACAGCCAGGCGAACCTCCGGGTTCCTAACCACAGGAGAAACACCTGTCAGAGGCTGGACAGCGGAAGATTACAGTAATTCCTTTTTCACCTTCTTCTTCTTCCCTAACTGCTGACCCTCAGGGTGGGAAATTCTTTCCATAGTATTTTCAGTGAGTAGCCTAAGATGCTGGTTCTCAAGCTACAAGGAAAGGGAAGAAAGTCTACTGTGAAGGGTTTTCAGAACAAATCCGAACAAATGCCTGACAAACAGAACAATATGTATGGTCACGAGAAGCACCTATGTCGAAAAGACACATTGTGGAGGTCTCTGTGGGGAATCTGTCTCCCACACTGACATTTATCCATCCTGGATGACATCTACCTCAAGAAACACAAAAAATAAGAATAAACAAAATCTTCATTGGGGCACTTACATTGCAAAAACAGCAAACAATCATAGGTAGTACTGGGATAATGAAATTGCATTCAACTGGCAGAAAATGGATGCAGGTAAACAGACTGACAGTGTAAAAGATACATTCAGATTGGCGGAAAAGAAGTTCTGTTTTTGGCAATCCTGAATGTCACCTTTATGCCCTACATTATACAGGGTGGATATGGTGAGGTTCTGCATACATTTTAAATTCAGATGTCTTTGAAAACTGGCCAGATGTTGACCCTCCATGGCAGGGAATTCCAGATACTTAAGAATACTGCAGCAGTGAATGTAAGGACATTATTTTGTACATAATGTATATAATGTAAAAAGAAAAATTGCCTTGCAGTTCTTTTGCATCCATTTCATGCTTCAGTCTTTAGTAGTGTTCAGTACTCATTTGTATATATTGTATGCTATTGTTTTTTTAATTCTGAATGCCAGAAACTTTTTTCTTTTTCTTCTAAGGCCTCCATTTTAAAGGAGTACCCTAACGAGCAGCAATTAAGTAAATTATGTCATCTGAAAACAACCGCTGTCACACTACATGTCTTCCCCCAGCTTGTATACATGCATAAAACACACACACACTTTGCATATAAAATATATATATATATATATATATATATATATATATATATATATATATATATATATATATATATATACAGTTATACAGCCTAGACGTAGTGGCTGTATAAGAATAATAAGGAAGCTACGCTTATGATAGCAGATTATCAGATGATGCAGGCTAAAGGGGTGTTATGATATGACTTAATCCTCACACACAAAAATCAAAGCAGATCCAGTTTGTATTTAGCCTCTCTATGTTTAGGACAACAGGGAACACTTGCACGGTGTTCATAGGACAAGTGGCAAATGGGTGCTTCTGACAAAGCACACAAATTAAATCTCTAGTCTCACTAGACTGATTTATTGTTAACTAATGGTCTTGGCTATGGTTGAGGAAATCTGTTGATACTGTCATTCTAGATCACTAAACACAACCAAATAATGCCCTCTCACTAGAGTGTCAAAATGAAGTCAGATAAAAAAATAAATAGCCTTTCATGCTGGATTGTGATTAATAAATTAACTAGCATATTAACAGAAAGACACACAAGTGACACACAGATAAACACATTCAGACTTCACCTCACAGTGTTTTGTTCATAGAAAAAAAAATGGACCAACAAAAGGAAAGTTTTGTAAGAGACTACTTTGCCCTTGGCTTCACCTCTTCCTGTGCATGCTTGAGTGGCAGAAGCAGAGTTATTTGAAACAAGATAGTCCAATGGGTCATAGCACAGTGGGCCTGAGTTGGTATTCAAGAGCACAGGATCGGAACAGGTGTCAGAAAGAGAGGATTGAGCAACAAGTCTATACAAAGCAGTAAGATTAAGATCAAACAAGGACCATTTTTACTTCTTTCAAGCAAAATAAGCAGTGTCTTGTTTTATCCCTCAATAATGATGTCACTCGTGAATTTGAAGACCTAGCAAGGAGTGCTTGGTGTAAAGCCTACCTAGCAGTAGTGTAGTATATACATATTACATCTGTCTGTATCTCTTTCTCTCTGTATAGCAACACGCACACAGACACAGACACACACACACACACACACACACACACACACACACACACACACACACACACACACACACACACACACACAGACACTCTCACATTCACTCACACACACTCACACACACTCTCTCACACACACACACACACACACACACACACACACACACACACACACACACACACACACACACACACACACACACACAAACACTCAGATATGGATTACCATATTCTTTGTTGATTGCTCATGTTTAAAAAATACTCCCATTTGTTGTCATGGGGAGGCACAATGTCAGCTCATTAAATGTTTTGTATTTTTTGAAATGTGCTTGTGCTCTGGAAAGTTGAAATATACTGTTTGGAATCTATTTCTCCAAAGTACAACTAAAACTAAAGGATGGTGGCTGACAAAAATTTGCTGATGACTGCAAACTGGATCATTGAAACCCCTAGTGATATCAGCATCCTTCAAGAAGATCTTATGCAGACTAATGACTGGTGCCAAAGTCATAATGCAAAAAAATGCAGCAGTATCCACTTTAAAAAGGGTGATGTTCAGCAAACTACCACATCAATAGCGATACCCTAAGCACACATTCAGTGTTGAGAGTTCTGGGCATACAGGTTGACAACAACCTTAACTTTTATTATTATGTCTCCACAGTGGTAAGAAGGTAATTTTATATTGCTCATCTCATAAGTAAGGGCGTTACTTCTAGGGAAAAAAAGAGGTTATAACCACCCTTTACTTTTCCATCATCGGGCCAGTAATAGAGTACAATGCACCCTTTGGTATGTTTCTTTCCAAACACTTGCAGCAATTGGAGAGACCAAAAGGTTCCTTACAAAGAAAATTCAGGGTCTTCAAGATCTGTCTTATGCGGACAGACTGAAATCATTGTCACTTTACTCTGTGTAGTACAGACTGCTCAGAGGTGACTTGTGCCTTGCATATAGAGCAATCTCTGGCCCCATTTTAATGGAAATGCCACACATTCACAAGTCAAATTGCATACAGGTCACTTGCTCAAAGGACCTTAACCTGGTATGTGACATAAACAGAACTTGCTGTAGACACAGATTTGTGTCACAGAGGTCGCGCCACCTTTGGAACAAGCTTCCTATTCATGTTAAACAAAGCCCCTCATTGGCCCTTTTTAACCATAATTTGGATAACTGGATGGGTAACCAGAAATTCACCCTGGGTGCGTCCCTCTTGGACAGGGGCAATAGGTGCTGATTTTAGCGTCTGCTTGAACTAGACACCTTTGGGAACATGGGTTGAACTTGGCAAGACTTGTAGGGGCCCTGGAAACCACAGAAGAAAAGCTCCAACATAGGTGAGTAAAATAAAACAGTTTACACAGATTCATGAGAGTACAGAAAAAAGAAAA